>NW_028297107.1:31173-108673 GCF_055798465.1 Pogonomyrmex barbatus | reverse complement strand
TTTGTCATTTCAGTCACAACTAATAAAATGAATTACATTATGTCAAGAATGCTTTCATGAATCACTTCGTTTCACTAACAAGAATTTTTTGCGTGTAATATGTGGACAATCGACGTAAATTAAGAGCTAACAATCAGGCAGCATGATACCATATTTCGACCTAGAACAGAAAAAATAAAAAGTAATTTAATATTAATATAATAATTATATTAAAAAATATTTATCTTTTTAATATTCCTCAAGCAACAATGTTTTATAAATTACAAGATTTTAAAAGAATTGTGGAAAAAGAGGGAAAAAGAATTAAAAAGGAGAAAGGATGAAAGGATTGAGGAGACTGAGAGGAAGGAGAAATAAAATACGAAATAGATAGTAAATAAATAGCAGGAGTATATAAGTGATAAATCAAAGAAATTACGGAGTGTAATCAACTAACAGGGTATATGAATTATAAAATTAGTAGATAATTAGGTATAAGTAGATTTATGTATATATTATATGTAAATTATATAAATTCTATAGATAAGACAGCATGTATGTATAAATGTGAAAGATATGATGGCTGAAAACGGTTTTTTAAGTGTTTTTAAAAAGTGTAAATCAAGTCCTCTTCTTGGCTTTTTGCAGCTGAAGTAAATAAAATATTCTATTCTACTTTTTAAATTAACAAATCTTTATCATTTGTATAATTTTGATTTTAGATTTTGCTGGAACAAAACTTCAACAGTAAACTCAAATAGTATTTATGATATGATTATGATTTTATATTAGAAATAAAAAAATATAAATATAGGTATTTAATTAACAATTTAATTAATAAATTTTGTCAAAGAAAAATCAACTTCAATTGCTCAGAGAATTTATTTACTAATTAATGTTGCACATCTTATTATAAGGAGATTAAATTCAAGAATACAAGTGTTAGCATTCTATAATAATTGTGTATGTTAGCATTCCATAATAACCTTTGTTGCTAATTATGTGCTTATTTACTTACGTGTCTTTGAAACGTAACAATTAATAGGCGCTTATCCTGCTTGACCGAGTAATATCTGTATTATTTATTTTCTGTTTGAACATTTTGATTTTTATATTTACATTTAATTTGTTAATTATTATTTTATTAATTATATTTCAAAAGTCGCAAAATGGCAAAGGACTTTTCATTATAACTTTATGCTTTATTTGCCCACCAAGAAATTACTAATTTTATGTGATACTCTATATATTTTATATATATCTCTATAAAAAAATGAAAATAATATTCTTACCAGCTCAGGGGCGGGTTCGCGTCATAGATGTATTAGTGGCAGGAACTGGGTTGTTGGAGGTAGCTGCAAGAGCATTACGTTCGAGAGTGTTACGTCGTTCTATCTCCAATTCAGCCAGTTTCTTCCACATCTCGTCTCTTTCTTTTTCCTTCCTTTTCTCTCTATAATTTAGACACACATATGTAAAGGAAGAATGTAAATAATTTTTTTTATGTATATACAATTTTAGATAGATTTCACTAGATTTTTAATGTAGTATTAAGGCTCGGTTCTTTCGCGGCGCGACATGGGTTGTATGACGTCAGAGGAGAGAAATGACATGTAAAAACTTTCCTGCGTATAGCTTTGTATAGCTTTATTTTGTACTTTTCCCTTAAAAAGATGATATTTTTATATTCTTAAAACTTATAAAAAATATCAGAAAGTAAAATATCTGTCCAATAAATTTATGTAAAAGTGTAAAATAATTCTTGAAGTAATGATATACTGCTTAGCTATCAGAAATCATCAGATCACTCGATTTAGTTGTTTCTGATAGCTAAACAGTGACTATTATTTCAAGAATTACAATACAATGAATTTTACAGATTAGCAAAAAATGTTACAATTTTACAAATTTTACAAAAATATAAAAAATTTCAAAATTTTACTTTTGCCTTTCTGACTTATAGTTGGCAGTAAGTTCATCAAAGAGCTTGCTGTTCATTTCCATAAATGTTTTTAAAACATTATAAACAAGAGCTACAATCGTCTGGTTCCAATGTTCCTTGCTAATTCTGTACAACGCTGGGAACATAATTGTCATTATTACTTGGTTGTTTTCTTCAATTAAAGACATTATATATTCATTATTCCAAAAGTATAATGCTCTCTCCGCGACCTGAAATAAAAATTCCATTATCTCATGATTCCAATCAATTTCTTAGAATTAATAGTAAAGGTGTTAGAATTAGTGCAAAATATATTATATAAATTACCTGAAAGTGTGGTGAAGATACGCAACGTGCGACTTGCCTGAATAAAGGTTCTTGTATTTTAACAAATTGGCTAGGTTCTATAACATCCAATATTTCCTCTATTTCACCGAGGAACATCACCTCCTTCTGGCTGCACGTTTTAGGCCAGAACTTAAGGAGGCCTCGTACAACTGGTTCTGTTAAAGTTGCATCCTTTTCCAAAAATTGCACCACACAATAAGCTAACTGCGCGTGATATAGTGATAAACATTTTACTTTATGTAATGGTAACAGCACCTAAAGAAATCAACACAAAAACGCTTACTTAATATTTTTTTCATTTTTCTTTTTTTTATTTCAGACTTTAAATTCCTTCCTAAAATATTAAATATTTTTAAGTATTTTTAATTTTTATGTTTTATAATATTAACGATGTATAAAATAAATTAAATAAAGGTCTGAATATGTATTTTTCAATATTTTCGAAAAATTTTCAAAATTATTAAAAAATATATATCTTACAAATATAAATTACGCTAAGAGCTATATTTGATTTCAATTTTGCTTTTTTCAAAATTAAATCAAACTTAAGTGAATTGTAAATTCGTAAATTATAAGTTATAATTTTAAAAATTAAGTAGGAGAACATAATATGTAAGAAATAAAACAAATTATTTCAAAACGCACACAAAATTTGAATTAAATTTAGATATATTTCAACTTTTAATAGAATATGTTATAATCGTACCTTAACTAAAAATTGCTTATGCTCAACTTTTAAAGGAAGTGCAAATCCATTAATAATGCTACCCAAAATTTCAAGAAGTTCGCCAACTCCGTTAAAATGTTCCGTTTCATAAACAAATCTAAAAATTATAATGAGATTATGTTACATAATTATCAGGATATAAATTTAAAATAAATTGATATTATTAATAAATGATTTAATATAGAAATGGAAAAATAACATTTGTACATTCAAAAAGATACCTCAAAAAAATGTTGTTTATTTGTTTGCGTATAAAGGCTCTAAGACCCAGAAATTTGCCATAAATACGATGCAAAACAGTTTTCAAGAAATCTCTTTCCCTCGGGTCTTCCGAATCAAATAAGTCCAATAACTATAACGTATAATTACAATAATTTATACTAAATATTTATATTCAATAATTTAATTATAAAAAATACATACATAAAAAATACATATTAGAGAGATTAAAAAATGACAATGTAATACGACGTTCTCTACCTGTAACACGAATTTTTGGTCAATAACTTTTTTTCCAATAGCAGGTTGAAAATCTGAAGATTCGAGAAAACGGAGGAAGACTTCATAAACCAACTGAAGATGAGGCCAACTTGCCTCCAAAGTCGGATCATCCTCTTCTGGATCAAAATCTGGATTTTCACTAGGTGGCAATGTACGGAATAAATTTGCAGAAACCTTTAACACCAAACACAAAAAAATTTTAAATAATTTAAAACTACATTAACATAACATAACATTAAATAAATTCATGAATTCTATTTATTATATTCATTATGAAATACATATATAATTAAATACATATTTAATTCCAATAATAATTTAATAATTGTAGCAAGTACTGTAGTAAATATGATACATTTTTACATCTTATTTATTGCATTTATAGACACATTAAACATAAGTCAATAAATTAGTATATTAAATCTAAAGTATTTTTATCTTTTTTAAAAAGAATAATTTTTGTCTGAATAATGTTCTAATAATGTACTGAGCAAGCAAGAACTATAATTCGAAGAATATACGAAAATTTCGAGAATTATTAACAAGAATAAATGAGAATGAAATTTTATGCTGCAGTTTGGTAATTTTCTTGCACTTTGTAGTAATTTTTATATTAATTACCATCTTGATAGTTTCCGGATAAATGGGCTCGGTAAGGACACCTCTCCCTGCTGTAATATATTCCACCAATTCATTGAGCGTACTCCGCTTAATTTCCTTGCCTTTGAGATCAGCCATTGGATCCATGAAATCGAATGCTACGCAACATTGGCGCAGCTTTTTGATAAATAATTCTTCTTGTTCTGCAGCGTTAACATCTGTAAAAAACAAATAATATTAATTTAAATTTCAAAAATCCGGATAATTTTTTATTGAGAGTAAGAAACTAATTTTCAGAATTAGACAGATCTCAATATATCCTTATTTATAATTCTTTCATTATAAATAATTCATTATTCATTATATATGTAAAATGATATGTATCAAAAAGCAAAGTGCTCGATAATTGCTATTTTTAACTCTTCATTGCGTGAACAAGAGCCCAATAAAATGTTATCATTTCCTTTACTTCTGTAAATGTATAAGCAAACAATTTAATTGAGTCGATAGAAACTAGAATCACATAAATCACACGAGTCACGAGAGACCAGAATGATCAAATGCAACCTTCAATTGTAAACTTTTTCGTTGTCTCTATCATTTCAATTCAGCTCGGATATTCACTTGAAATTAAATAAGATAAAATTTTGTTATTCCCTATATAACTAAAATTCATCATTCATGAAAAAAGGAAAACTTTGTAGCAAAAATATTTTTGTCTTTGCCAACTTTTTGCTAAAGAGGAACTAATCGAAATTGATTAAAAAATTCGCTATTTTTAAGGATAGGAAGAATTCGCTTAAATTCCAATTAATTTAATCAATGATTAATTTATTAAACGGTCACTAGACAATTTTGCTAATATAAATAAAACTAATAAAAATTTGTTATTTAACAAAAACTTGCTTACAATACGAAAAAGATTAAATTAAAAACGATGAAATTACACAATTACAAATTTTGCTTAAGCGAGTTTGCTGATTGAATCAATTGAAACTTAACCAGATTTGCCTTTACATCGTATATTTTAAAAAATCAATTTTTTGATGAGTGAGCGACTATATATCGGTAATCGGTATATCTATGTGAAATTAATCAATTATTAACCTTTTCGATATTCTGCGGAAAACTAAATTTAATCGGAAGCACATTTTCTATTATTTAACTTGTCCTATCCGATAAGAAGATAAAACAAATTCATACGTTTTATACACTCATAATAATTTGTTATTTATATAAATTTCATTAGGTACCTCTTATCTAATTGTAAGTTATCACGTTCCTCCGTTTGAAAACATAATGAAAAAACTTTGGAGGGAAAGAGGTTATATTTCACGATACGCCGTGAAGATAGGTTATACGCAATGTTTGTCGTTATCTATATAAAATTATCTTTTATAGATAATGATCTAAATGAAGAAATGGCTTTCGTACCTTTATCTAGATGATTACGACATATTATCTTCATCTTTATCTTGCTAGATAAAATAACTGTTTTCTTTTGCAAATTATTTAAGTTACGTAATTTGAAATAGATCAAATGCATACTTTAGATAAAAATGAACGAGTTTGCGAGTCATATAACAGACATTAATTGATGCCAGGTAAGTAATTACGAAATTTTTATATAAGTATGAATCCCACCAAGTTTTAGATTTAGCTTGTATCAAATATTTTTCAACGAACAAATTATTTAAAAGAGTAATCGCACTGGCATATGATCAAATGATATAAATCATTTGTTGTATCTTATGTCTCGTTTAAAATTAATTATATAAATGATGTATAATTTTATCTTTCATCTAGATAAATGCAAATTTAAATCATCTTTATCTTATATAAGATAAGTTTAAAGATAAATTTAAATTTATCTTATCTTCATCTAGTTGATTTTAAAATCATTTAATACGCAAATCATCTAAGCGCACTGATTATACATACATGTTTGTCGGTCACAAGCAGCCAGCTTCACAAGTGCTCAGGATTAGAATTGAGTTCTTTTTTCTATTGCATGTCGATTAACGCTTATCATACTCGACTGATAATCATATATCGTAACCGATATTGAATACTTCTAGCTTGTATAACACCTCTCTCTTCCTCAAATTATGAATTAACAAAATGCACAAACTTAAGCATAAATAAGAAAATATTTATTCGAGGAAGAATGGAAATATCTTGCACTTGTAATAATTTGTATACACACACGATATTTTGTTATGCGGGATATTTCAACTACTCAAAATACAAAAGATGCAAAAATGAAATGGGTAGGAGCAATTATCTTCATATGAACGAACTCATTCAAATCTGGTATGTATATGAAGCTGATGTCTCATGTCTTGTGGAAACTCAAAAATTTGTGAGAGTTTTGGCGTTTTCCGTTTTAGTTCTAGAGTTTCCTGATAAATGAAGTAAATAGAAATGAAGTAAATAGAATTTCGGACACTAGCAATATACGATTTCTAAATAATATAAATACATGCTAAATAATGTAAATACATATACGCGATATTTATCTAAAAATCATACACGATCGCTCGAGTGCCCAGAAAATGTGTTTTTAAAATATGTTTTAGTATGTTGAGAATTACACGAAAAGTATATTTATTAAATCAGAACTCCGAGATTCCAAATGGCGTCTCATACTTTTCTGTCTAAATACGTGACGCTTGCTCGGTATTTATTTAAAAATCGTACATTATGGCCAGTTGCTCCAAACTCTTTAGAAAATGCTTTAATATACTCGGAATACGATTTAAATGTATCTGTTAAATCGGACCTCCGAGTTACTGGTCTGTGTTTCAGCTCGGTCTATTATTACATTGATAATTCTTCTTGATTTATATTTAAATAATTTTTTTGCTTTTATTTGCAGAACTCTTTATAGAACTCTTATAGAAACGTAAATCTTCCGAAATCTTGTATTGGTGGACGTCGGAATTCGTTTAGGACAGAATGAGACACGGGGTGAATCTGGTGTCTCACTTTGTCCGAATCAATTTTTCGCTTTAATGAGCAGAACTATTTGCTTAATCTGTCAGGAACTCTAAAATTATTAAAACGAAAGCGAGTTTTCACAAAATAAGATACCAGCTTCACACACACACACACACACACACACACACACACACACACACACACACACACACACACACACACACACACACACACATACACACACACACGCGCGCGCGCGCGCGCGCGCAAATCTGATTAATTAAATTTTATCTACCTATCAAAGCATAAGTTAAGGAATTTCTGTCGTAATAAAACGAGATTTTTTAATAACTTGTAAAGCCATCAGAATCTGTTATATCAGAAAAGATATCCCGCAATATGATAAATCGCAAGTAAAGGGCTTAACACAAATACAGGACATCCTGTATACAGTCAAAGCGTAACACACATCAGCTAATCAGTTTTTCCCATGTGCTTCACTTTGCTCCGGGGATAATAGCGTGGTTGCAACGTCCCGTGGCAATTTCGCTCTTCATAATGGCACATGGCATGGCCTCAATGACTTTATCAAATTATGCCAAACTCTCTCTCTCTCTCTCTCTCTCTCTCTCTCTCTCTCTCTCTCTCTCTCTCTCTCTCCCTCCCTCCCTCCCTCCTTTCTCCCTACTTCCTCCCTTTTCGTAACAGGTTGCTATCCTATGTGAAGTATCGTAGGTAAATCGAAGCATAAAACGGCCATCCTAGAGAAAAATTGGTAATAATCTCCGCGTTATCTGTAAAGATTTTTTTCGAATGTCGAAACGCGATGTAAACTAAAGAAAAAGCTCAAGGAAGAAGAACAGATCGCCACATTCTGATTGCAAATATTTGCTGTCGTTATTCTTGAATGGCGACATTCGAAATCGCTGGTCGAAATAACGCCTGTGGTAACACAAGCTTGTAACACGTCCAAGACATATTTAGACGATTGTCGTCGTCAGATCGCAACTGCAGCGGTTTTATTATCGTCATCACACAGAGACGTACGTGTATTTTTCTTCTTCAATTAACCTTTACACAATCTAATTGTTTTATTTATTATTGGAAGAAAAACGCAGTCATTGAGCGGAAGATAGAGACAAGAAATGCAGGAAACAAAGACAAAAATGAGGAATGAAACAGAAGTCTGTAAGACTGACGTAATGTAGCCATAGATTCTATCACACGCAAATTTACGATAATCCACAAATAGCAGAGTTAGAATTAAGTATTGCTATTTATGCAACAATAGACGGTAGGGCAAGCTGCATCACACTCCAGGTTATAACGAGGTGAAGGTGTAATTAATTTTTCATCCCGGCTTTGTTGGTTTAATCGATGCCGGACACACGATCCCACCACCGAGAAATCTTGCGATTTCTTTCGATAAGAGGGAAGTAAGCAAACAAGTTGCACGAACGGTTGAACGACCTTAATATGATTTCATTAAATCTGTAGTAAAAAGGCACAGATAAACGAGAGAGAGAGAGAGAGAGAGAGAGAGAGAGAGAGAGAAAGAATAGAGGTACAACGGGAATCGACTGCTGCGACGTGTCGCGTCACAGCGCGAAGGATTCCAAAAATAGAGTTACGCACTGGGCATCTCACGCTCTCGTTCGTTCATTTGTCCGTTCTTCCTCGACGTTACGTGCGCGTGCGATCCATCTAGCATGCACATATTTATAATTTCATTCATAATGACACGTACTCTCGCGTATGTTCTGCGTTGCGGCTCGCCACTACACAGCGTACGAGATCTGTCTTAGGAAAATAAATATATTATCCACTTGAGATATTCTGCGATCAGTGTTTGCCGTTATTCTATATAAAATTATCTAAATAATTATCTACTACTAGTAGATGAAATGCTACTTTATGTTATCCTTATTTAGATGATTAAAATATATATTATCTTTAACCTTATATTAGATAAAGTGTTATCTTATGCAAATTTTCTTAATTGCGTAATTTGAAGTAGATTTGATCTAATCCACACTTCGAATAAGAAGGAACGTTTACGAGTCATACAACACACTTGTTTTTATATTCCATGTCTTGTTTAATAATGATATTATCTTAAAATATTATCTAGATAAATTATATATAATTTTATCTTTTATTTAAATTTAGATTTAAATCTTTATTTTATGTAAGATAAATATAGTTGAAATAATTTATTTTATTTTTTCTACATGATCTTAAGTTATCTAAGAACAACACTGCCTACAATGTTCTATATTTTAATATTGTTATTTCAATCAGATAAATCTGTTTAAGAGATTTAAATTTGGATTAAAATAATTGTTAAACAAATCGAAACCTTATCATCTAATTTCTTTCAGATTTAATTCGTTTCATTTTTTAATTACTGATCACTGAGATTTTTAATTCTTCCTTGACGAATTCAATTGAAATTGTCAAGAAATTGATTCGTGGCACAAAATTTATTTAGAGATATGTATTTGTACAGAAATAAATCCATTTTTAATTGAATTATAAAAGACTTTCACGATATTATTTTGTTATTTTGTTATTTTGTACAGGACGAACGATCGAAAGGTCTGATATGAAAGTGTGAGCTTCGTTCGTGGGAAATCGTTGCGATTGTCGGAATTGAGATCGATCGAATGTCGTGAAATGATAAATTATGCGTTAGCTTCAAAATACGTAACAATTCGTACCATTCGAAAAGAAAAGAGGAAGAGTTCAGAAAAGAATGAAAGAAGATGACTGGAGAAAGATGGAAATAAAAACAAACTAGATATAAAAAGATTAAAATCGGTAAAAAAGAAAAATAAATTAATGAACAACTTACAGAATTATAGTCAATTCCTCGGCAAGCTGGATCTTAATTGCTAAATTTCTAAATTTAAACAATTATATCATGTGTCACTATTTTTAGCAGACTTACAACATAACGGTTTTATAACAATTTAATAATCAAATACCTTAATACCTCAATTAAAATCTCTTTTATTATCCCCCCCCCCACCCATAGGAAATATATATTGCGAAAATCGATACAGAAATTTAGCAATCAAGATCCTGGTTGCCGAGGAATTGACTATGATTCTCTTAGTCATTTATTAACACATACTTGGTTTATAGCAATATATTGTTTAAATATGAAAGCAAAGTATAACAAATCAGTAATGAGAAAAATGACTGAAAAGGATTAAAAAAAAGTGAAACAAGAAGAGAGTAAAGTTGAGGATTGACATGGAAAGAGAAAAATAGAAAACAAAATAGAGAGTAAACGAAGAAACAGAGAAGGAGCACAGAAGAGGATAAAAGCGTGAAAAGAGAGAGGGAGATTGGGTGGCGAAGGAGTAGAAGAGCGCGTTCCGGGCAGGTGGTCGTCGGCGCATTCCGGATCAATACTTCCACCACTTCTTCTCTGAGGGGGGAGGGGGGAGGCTTCCATCAGGTAGTCTCTTCTCGCCCCTCTTTTCTAATTTTTATCCTTCTCTCGTACTCTATCTCTACGACTCATCTTGCTCCTTTCCTTCTTTCTGCCTTTCTTTCTTCTTCCATCTTATCCTGTCTTTCCTGTCATCGTTTTTATGCTTTCTCTCTTCCTCTTTGATCTATCTATTTTATATTCTTTTCCTTTCCTTTTTTTTCTTCGATGATTTTCTTTCCATTTTCTTACTCGCACATATTTATTCCTTCTGCTCATTTCCATTCTCCTTATATTGTATATAAATTTGATATATTTCTCTGTATCAATATCCAAAAATATAAAAATATAAAAAGTAAGACATAAGAAAAATGGAAATAATGCCGCAATTCACGAATAAATAATCGCTCCTTTTTAATCATGACTTTTGATTGGACAACTTTATAGCATTATATTTCAAAACCTACTGTTTGAAATGAAAAATAACAAATACTTAGATTATTTATTTTTTTGAAAACTTTTCTGTGGTATTTTGAGAAGTAGTGAATTTTAGGACACTCTACGTATGCACGCACACACGATACACGTAAGCATACGCACACACATAATATGGTCTGTTTATTACTTTTTATTGCCTATTATGCGTTTGCCGACTATTATATATATGGTATCTTCAACTTCTTTTAACCAACGCGGATTATTGGATGACCAATTATTACGCAAATTTATATTATTAATTAAGTATATATAATTAGTAAAATTTGTTTCATCAACGAATAAAGTTAATGAAAAAAGTTAATTGTTGATATGTATTTGATGTTGGAATCATTGACAGTATGTAACAGTTTTCAAAATCTATACCATACATGTCTTAATATAGTATAGATGGAATTTATGGTGGAGCAAGAATTCGTAGTACTTCTATTAATGCCAGATTCACTCATGTCAGATTCTACATATCATGAATTAATTTAAAGATTAACATGCACCGATTTTATTTATTTCATAATGCAAACAACATTCAAATATAAACGTATGGTGCAATATCATAGGCGACAAAATAATGAACAAACCATATTGCGTGCGTGCGTGCGTGCGTGCGTGCGAAAACGTTATGTAGGTTTGCAATCCTGTTCTGTTAATATAACTTATTAATTTATATAAATTCACGAATAAGCATTCGTACGAAGAAGTAGCACAATATTATGCATGGCTCCTATGATGTTTGAAAGTAGAGGAAGATAGGACACATTGACACGAGGCATTATGTGACAGCGTTTTTTTTTTATTAAATACAGCAAGTGCAGCCGAATTACATTAATACATATAAAAGAAAAGTATTACGAAAAAAATTACTTTGACGGAGTTTCAGGAAACTGTAAAAAAAATCATAGTGGGAGCAATATAAAAAAATCCGACCAGACCGAAAATTTGTTTTTCAGTTTTTGTTTCTCAAGATAAGACATTTCCTTTAATTGAACAAGTATATATAGCCTATTAAGTTATGTTTAGAGATTTATTTAAGACTATAATTATGTTAATGCAAGCCTCGTATCAGTGTCCACGTGAAATTAAGTGGCGAAGGGAAATTAAGTGGCATTTTTGAGGCAGTTTATGACTGTAATTCTTGAGTACATTGTGACATGCTTATTTCTGTTTATCACTCTTATTTCACGATTTTGTCAAACACAATCAATTATCAAAGAATATCATAATTTTTTTAAATTTTTATTTGAAACATTTTTTTACACGATTCAAGTTTAGCAGATATACAGCCACTAAATTGGACATCTTGTATGTGTACTTGTATAATAATATAATAATATATATACATGTATATACATAAATTAAATACTGGCATGCCATGTTTGCAACGAATAACATTAAAAGGAAAACATAATTACACAATTACTTATCTGATAATTATATAGATATTAATATAGAAAAGCGATTTAGTTTCCACGGTTCAAATTACATCGCATAATAGCATCGCTCTCAGAAAATGATTCATCGTTTTTTTTCTTTTTTTTCTAGGATTGCATCACGATCCTTCTTCCTTTTTCGAATGACATAAGATATATGTATAATAAATAAATACAACACACACACACACACACACACACACACACACACACACACACACACACACACACACACACACACAAAAGATGTCTGATTATGATACAACGCTTGTGTGCAACAGAATGTTAATTACGAGAATTTATATGTATACATATAACCTATTTGTCTATTTATAGCAGAATATTTACATCAGATATTAAATTCATCAAAATTATAACCGGTTTCACAAGTTCCTTAAAAATGATATTATCACGTATTACGTCTACAGTGATAAAAGTAAAAAAAAATATGTTTTATTTAGAATCCCATAAAAAACATAATTTAATATAATAGCTGAAAGATTAAATAATTTATTTCAGAAAAAAAGAAACTTTCATAATATTTTGCTATATGTCGAGATAGATTTCAATTTTATCGAAAAATTATATTTGCTTGTAAAATATATAATACGTCATTCTGTATAATCGCAAATTTTTTTGCGTGCAATAGTCAATTTCTTTGCTAGTACATTATGCAGTCGATTACGCGGTACGAACGCAGCTTAACGAATGACGCGACAATGTCACTTTCACTCTCTCACTCCCGCTGAAAAGTGTATTTCTATACTCCTATTCCGATCTTGACAGTGACCATAACCATTAGCATCAATTAGCCAAAATTAATCAAAATATATTTGTGTGTATGTGGTTTCTATATTTTAATGAAATATCATGGTAAATATGTGTGTTCATACGATTTTTTATTAAAAAAAATTTTTTGTCACAAAACACACACGCGCGCGCGCGCGCACCCCCCCCCACACACACACACATACCCACAATAAAAAAATATTTATCTACGAGATTCTGATTTTTTCACGTTTAGAAATTAAAATGTTGCTAAAGTAAAATGTTGTGCCCAAAAGTAATGTAGAAAAGTAATGTAGAACGCGAAGGATATCGTTTATCGGTTCAATGCTTATTTTACGAAAATTTTTTTATTCAATCAACATTTAAATTTTGTTACTATGAAAAAGAAATAATAAAGATCGTCCGAAGAAAATGTCTACAAAACATACATAAAATGTGTAAATTTACCCGTTTTACACTCTGTATCTATGTTATTGTTTAGGTAAACCGAATCTTCAAAATTATTCCGCTAATTATCCCTATTTTTACATTCTCCTTTTCCTTAACGTGGGCTGGAATGCTCTCTAGACGAACATTCGCGAGAGTCTGAATGAAAAAACACTGTTAATGCTCTCACTTGTGCATGACGCATGAAACTGTGTTTATGTCTGATATAATGGTCTCAGCACATCGTGACATGTGACTGTATTTCTTACTTCAAAAAACTAATACTTTCAATCAAGAAATGTATGCAAGCACTCTTCTTTCTTTTCATTTTGCATAAATTCGTGTATGTCCCAATATGTGTCATCTAATTTTAATATCATAAAAAATGTGATTACTAATTTATGTACATATAAATATAATTTATATTCCAAAGTCAATGTTTGTTAGACGCAATATATATTTTTTAAAATGCGGAAGAAAATTGAAATTTAGGTTAAATATTATTTCAATATCAGACGTTGTTAGATATAAACGACAAAAGTTTAAGTTTTATCTTAATAAAACTTCCATTTTTACACCGAGATTATCTTGTTAAAAATTTAATTTAAAGTTTAATTTCCAAGAATAACGCTGAAGAGTAAACATTGTAGACTAAAAAGTTAATTACATAAGGTATTTGATGACCTGTGTGAAGATAGCCCCCAACATTGAAAAAAATTAAGTTTCTATAACTCATTCGATTGCTCATCATTTGCATATTTCGAATTTTCGTTTGCACATTCCGAAACAGATCGATTTTTTTCGTTTGCATATCTTTAGTTAAAAAATTAACAGACAAATCTTGGTGAGGGGGCTAACTTTAAACTATAAAAAAATTCGTTTAAGGTCAAGGAATTCAGGAGATACACGATTCAAATCGGACACATGCACATTTTAGTTAAAAAATTGTGAATAGAAATGAATGGGACGCAGAATAGATGCAGACAAAAATCTATCGATTAAAATTATTTTAAATACAATAATCATGTTTTCATCTCATCTAGTGACTCTGATCGAAACTTTAATTGTTAATAACTTTTTAATTAAATGTGTGCAAACGGAAATCTATCGATTCGATCTATCTGTCGATTAATTCCATTTAAATCGCATATCTCCTGAATTCACCTTATAAATGGCATTCCGAATCAACCTGTTTTGGAATGTATAAAAGAAACTCTATTGATTCATCTATTTTTAATCTAATTTACTCGTAATTGGATGGCTAGTGTGAAGCCCTTGGCTCACCGAAATTTGTTTTATTAATAACTCTTTCTTATTAGAAGTGTGCAAACGAAAAATCGAAATGTATATACGTACATGTGCAAACGATGAGCAATTGAACGAACCATAGAAACTTAATTTTTTCAATGTTAGAGCTATCTTCACTCAGGTTATCTAATAATACTTTTACAAAAAAAAAAATTCTAACTCGCTTTGTCGATAGAACTCTCTCATTTATAGATCTGCAAAATTAGCATTCCATTTTTATTTGAATTTTATAAGATATTATATGATATAATAATCAGCAACTCTCTATAAAAAGTTTTCATCAATCATATCAGCATTTCTAAAAAATTCTAAAAAATATATTAATTTATCGAAAATTTATATTGTATTAACGCGATGTATGTGTAATTTATTTGAATTTTATTAGATGTCTTCAGATTTTCAAAATTTTACAGATCGTTAAACGAAACGTTTCGCGATTCATCCGTCGGAATTTGCTTTCTGAGCATCACGTTGCTTTTTCACACAATTTGCGTATTCGAGCGCGTCATTGAGTAGTTTTCTTCTTTTATCTTTTGAAGAAGCGATATATATCGGTTATGATAAAGTAACAACGTGGATCGAAATATCATTCGGTGTATCGAGCACCGAAAAGGTTCGGTTTAAAGAGGATGTGCCGCGCCGAAGTCGTAAAACTTTTACGATTGTCGGCACGTTAGGATCGTTCACTCCTGGAAATGGGCTCGAGTGTTTCGTGAGCATGTTCGAATATAGAGGGATTTTTAATCGATAAAAAAAAATTTGTTTATCGAATTGAACAGCTACACTATAAGTTATAAGCCTGTTAAAAATATTGGCGCGTGATTGATAATATAAAATATTTGAATTTATTACATATAGATTTCATATTTAACATTTAAAATTCTACTTTCGAGTAATAGTTTTAGACTTTTTTCAGTTGTTTGTTAAAATGCATTATTATGCATTATGCTTGTATTGATGTATTGTTCGAATATATAGTCTCAAATTTTATCCCGTCTATAGGATGTCTAGAAAATGAGGATTAATCCTCCGTGATAGAGAAGACAATGTATAAATAACACAAATAAACTTCCTCTATATTGACTATATTGACTGCAGTTTGATAATTTAAATTATATCTTCATTATTTATAATTATAACACTAATATAATAAAATAAAAAATAGATACAATTAATGAATGTATTAATGAATGGATGTCTCTTGATTGCATAAAAGGATAATTATTTACACTAAATTTCAAAAGCGATAATAGATTGAGATAAACTTTATATGCTATACATCTTCTATTGCAAATAACATTTCCAAAAGTAAATATGGATAGAGGATAGAGAGGAGTATTTACAATTCTAAGATAAAAAATTTTTTTAAACAATACATTAATAATACTAATATAAGTCGAGTATATCTTAATAAATAACCGAAAGAAAACATAGTCAATTCCTTGGAAGCAGGATCTTAGGATCTTTCTGATATCGATTAAAAATGTTTGATTATCGAATTGTTGTAGAACCGTTATGTAAGTCTACTAAAAATAGTGGCATGTGATTGATGATATAATTATTTGAATTTATTTCAGATATATAGCATCTCCTTGATCTTGTTTAAAAATATCTCTTTATTATCCTCAAATTCCTCTTTATTAATTTTTTTAAGTCTTGTGGATATTACCATGCGCAAGTACGATAAATAAAATTCAATTTTTTTGTACGAGTACTATTTGAATCCTATGAAATCGAAATTGAACATTGAAACTAATTCGAATTTTTGAGTACATACTGAACTTCTATTTGCATCCCACTTCTATTTGCTTTCGTTCAGCTGTCCCTATGTTACAAGCTATAATGTCATTCGTGCAATACTCGATAGACACGATAATTTATTACACTGATCATTTAAAAAATCGACATATAAAAGACATATAAAATTCAATTCATCTTTATAAACTCGTGGTTATATCCTTAAATTTCAATTTTCAAGCTGTTTTTATTATTAAGAAAAGAAAGTATAAAAACGTAAAAGTATTACAATACATATTTGTATAATATATCTATATAATTTTGTATATTTGTATAATGTTATTTATAAATTGAGTATTAAATCTTGATGTAAATCATGTTTAGACTAAACTTTAAAACTTTCTGAGTTTTAAAGTCCAGTCTGAATACTATACTAAATTTCAATAAAACTATTATGTCTAAAAAGCTATTACAGCTATTACAAAGATATTTTAAATTATTCGAAAAAAAGAGCATTTTAATTTTATGAAAAAAATCACTTCAGATTAGAAAAGTCGTGAAAAATCACAGTTTGGAATACTCTATGTAAATTTTTATTATCTCGTAGTTCTGGAATGTAACTGCATATTTCCAATATTTCCGCGTTACACATGAATCTTGAGATAATTTAAATACGTAAGTACTGTAATCCACAAAGAAACAATGTTTCCTGATAAAAAAAAAAACCTGGTCGGAAGTGATAACAAATTGCGTCGATTTATACCGTAATAGAGAAAGATATCTTGATAGTTCTCATCTTACTATTAATTCACCTCTCGCCTTTGTCTTTTCCTTGATTGACTGTCAATAATCTTTTCATAAATGATGTTCGCGACATGTGAGCAATTCCTTTTATTAAGACGTATATTCACTTTTTACAAACTGTTACATTCTTTAGTTTATAAAGAAGTAAGAATTATCTCCATAATAATCTTACGCGTCTCACCGGCAATACCGATTGCCTTATTTTGCCTGCCTATAAAATATTTATAAATTAGGCTAATAGACAAACAAACACAAAAAACATGTAAAAACACGTAAAAAAGGATAATCGCTTTAATTTAACTTATCTCAACAGTTTCGTGCAAACCATCGGATAGTATCCTTTTTCTGTAACAAAATAGTTGTAGAGAATAGTTTATGTGAGAAACTATCAGAGTAAAATGAAGATCTTTTTCTTTTGTCTTTTTGTCGGGAATGTTATCCACATAGCCGAACTCACGAGAGATCGGTTCTACGATCTTTGCTGTGGTGGCTTTTTCTTCCCTCCTCCCCCCGCCCCCTTTTTTTTTGGAGCCCTTTAGGTCGCCATGTTAATTCCTAGTTCCTTTCGATGCGATTCCATACAGATGGCGGTGGCAATAAATGCACGAGAGAGAAGGAGAAAATTTCCCAATTATACGTAGCAGAGTAATATTACCTTACGTATTGTTGGGAGTGTCGTAATGTTCGATTGCAGCTGCAAAGTCGATGGTCAAAATCTTTGAAATTCATATCATGGTTGCTTTCCTCCACGGAGACAAACTTTGACAAATATTTATTGTGTTGTTATATCCTTCTAAAAATAAATCCTACAAAGACAAAGATGAGCACTTTGAGTTGTGGTTGAGCCAACAAAAGCAAGATCGATCCGTTATGACGCTCTGAGTTATGATATAGTCCTTGCGAAGAAGAGATTTCTGCCGTAAATTCTTATGAAATAATAACATACACAATCAACAAAGTCGTGATAAGGTTCCTTACAATGATTACATAAATAAATTAAAAATCAAGTCAATGATAATACATTTTTTTTCTTTGTTGTATATTTAATCTCTATTAAAATGTAATATTTATATGTGGCGTCAGTCATAGATAGTTCCAAGAGAAATAAGTCCGATTAAAAGCTGCACCGAGCGAGAGTATAGAAAAGAGCGGAATATGTCAGAACAAGTAGACAATTTATGCAATTGCATCAATAAAATATTGGAATTGTGAATATTTGAATAACCAAAATTATTTTTTAACATGATCTTGACATCTTTGTAATTATTTCCAAGAATGCCGAAATTGAAAGCACCTGATCCTGTATATTGTGTATATTCTTTGTTGTGACATTGTAAGTATTTTTGTTAACAATAATAATGTTTAGCGAAAAATTTTTGTATGTCAATTCCGACTGTAATAATCACAATTCGTCCAGTCAGAGCGAATGGTTTCCCAAGTTTATAATATCCTTTCGGTTGTTTTGTAGAAATATATTTATTGAAAAAACGACAGCAAGTAACATATTCCGTCTATATTTCTTTCTACATTTCTTTTTATGGTTTTTATGGTTTTATAGTCACAATTATCGTCGGAGTTTCAAAATCATATTCATTTTTCTCTAATCACAAATTCTCTCGCATGTCTCTTGCATGTCGCATTTCTAATCGTTACATTCGTTTGCTCGTGCGCTCGTCGAGTTACGAATTTGAAAAGAATTACACAGTCATCACACGTCGATAACTTGGACCGCTTCTTTTGGTTGATACACATGTATGTCAACCAAAGTATGCATAACGTGTGCATAACGCGTATCCGGAAAGCAAATATTCAGAGTTAGCAGATGACACAAGGCGCAAGTAAAAATTGCAAAATGTCTCTTTTAGTTAATTCAGTAAAATGAAAAATTGATATAATTTATCAATACATGTTATACATCGTATTATCGTACATGTGCACGCCGCGATTAGGATACAATAACTTCTAATTCGTTATAGCTCAACACAGGCATTCCCCATGCCAAAGACGTTTCTACATATCGCAATATACTACTATACTACACATTGTTAGCATGTCTCATTGTTTCAAGAATGCAATGAAAGAGTTAGTAACGATATCAGTGTGTCCACTGGGTATATTCCGTAAACAATCTTTTACACAGTCGCACGTGTAGCGAGTGCCACTACTCGGCAGGCGGGTCGCCACAAAAACGTATCATATCTGACTGAACAAATCATGGTCATGATCGCATATTACATTCATATTATTTCTCTGTGCGATTTCAAAATTTTTCTTTGTTCCTTATTTGTTTGGATTATCATCCAATTAGGGATCAAGCATGATTTAATTGAATGTTCACATCTAGTCAAGACGATTATAATAATCTATAATCTTTTTGACTATTTCATCACTTTTGTGATCAAATTTCGAATTGACCAAAATTTGAATTATATACTGAAAATCGCAAGAACAAATCTAGAACCTGACTATAAATTGATCGTTCCTACACGGAATCACGCGTAAATCGCGTAAATCTCGATTCTAAAATTTATTCCGCCTTTTTGTGTCATTTTCTTTCCTTCTCGCTAATCACGTTGCGATTCATACGCTTGTCGAAGACGAAATGGCCGTTGAGTCGCGCTAAGCTTATAACTATTTTATAATTGGCGATCTTCTAGATCTGAGCATGTATGATTTTCAGAGATGTCGCGAGAAACGTATCAGTATCTTTCTCGTGAAGAGATGTAAGCGAAGTATCATTTATGATGAAACTACGGTTACCGGTGCTACATCTGTTTTGCGTGCTTGCACGCCTAAGAATTTTCGGTACTTACTAAAGCAGGATAGATACATTCGGATGAAAGAAAGAACGAGAAATTTAAATGTAAGATATTAACAGAAAAAAAGATTCTCGATATAATAATAATAATAATAATAATAATAATAATAATAATAATAATAATAATAATAGATAATAATAATAATAGATAATAATAAGACTGATGAGAATCGGCGTTATAAATAATGCGCAATTATGTTTAATTTTAATTATTTTTATTAAAAAAAAATGCCAAACGTTTCGACTCGAATTTGGGCCATCTTTAATAATACAAAAATGTAGCAAGGATATATCTCCGGTAAGCCCAACTATAAAAAAATAATGATGTCACTCACGTCGGTTTACTAAATGAAATTACTAATTACCAAAATAAAACTTTTAATATGAGATGACACATTCAAATCATTCGTATGAAGTAAAAAGGAAAAAGTAGTAATTATAAAACGATTGTCACTCACACTTAAATGTAAGAAGTACAAGCAACGTGAACAGACCTGGTATTTATTATCGGTGTCCGTGACACGACATGATACGGCGGACAATTGCGAGCTCTCATTTAAGATTCCTTAGAAATTTCTTATCGAGAAGGAGGTAGCTATACGTAGTTTACAAACCATTTTCTTGTAGATAGCGTCAGTGGTGTCAGCGTAATTAATGTCAGCGGAGACTGGCATGATATCGATATGACATGTGCAATCTTATCGAGCATTCGGGCATATGTCTCTTTCATCGGTATCTTCAATTTTATAAAGGTGAATGGGAAATTGAAATTGATAAAACTCGGCATTTCGAGACCCGTCATGCCTCCTACTTATTACAAGCTGTAGTCAAACTTTGACAATGTTTTGTACATCGTTGGCTGTATCGACCACTCACAATCTTTGACATATGAGCACATATGTGAGCCTCGAGAATCCTGTTGCATACGACAATCATCTCAGAGAGAGTCGTTTTGAAGAATATCGATTTGCATTTTAATTCAGCCATCAAAATGCTCGTAATTTATCGCCCGAATTAAGGCGTGTAGGGTTATCCTTTGAGTTTATCTCTCGCTAGATTAACGCGTGATACCACATCAACGAGCGCAATGACATCCAATAAACTCAAATTTTTTTGTGTTTTCCGCGTCTCTTCACTAACCATATATGTACGTACGTAATGTATGTTAGTAATGTCCTTAGTAAATATGCCTTAGATATAATATAAATGCTATCAATAGTAATATTTCTGTGGAAACTGTGACACGAAATCATCTGCGCCTAAGACTTTCATCGATGCAATCCAATATTTCTTGCACGATGCATCAATCACTAACATATTGAAAGACACAAACAGTACATTTACCGCAGAGGTGTACATGTGATGTAATTGTACAAGTCAAGAATGACAGACTTGCTGTCAATTATTCAATAGCTTCAAGGATATTATGCTCAAACCGTGCTTGCATTCTGCTTGCGAGAAGGTGACGATGGAATTGAAGGATCTATGATAGAAATTGAAACTTCACCACTTCTTCATACACTATTTTTCTTAACAGCGTAGTTTTGTAACAAGGAATTTTCATATACGTTTTATCCAAACTAAAGATAAAAAAATAATGAATTAAGATACCGAATAGAAGGAATTGATATATTGATGCTTTGGTGAGATAAAAGCCACCAAAGATGAAAAATATTGTAGTTTTCTATTACAAAATCCGGGCAACTTCAGCCTTCGATATCCCACACAAATTCTGTTAAATCATCTTCTGATCATTCTTATTCTACGTTGAAAACCATGATTTTACCTGGTTATCATAATAATAAACTGATAATGGTTACACACGCATAATTCTTACCTTTATAGTTGGGTAATCAAGCTTGTTTATCGCTGTGATCAAAACTATTTGAAACAAATAAAAAAAACTCTTTCTCTTTCTCCATAAACCGAACTAACCTTTGAGCAGCGGCAACTGCTGGAGCTCCACATCCTGCGAGTTGCGATAGCGGGAGGAGCCTTGCGACTTTTTGGATTTTTTCTTGAGGGATCGCTTGGCGAAGGGATCTATCCTGTCCACGAAGGCCCCTGACGACATTTTGGCATTAACGGAGGCACTGTGAGACTATCTTGATGCTTAAGCGGAAACGCTCGCACTGCTTTCCACCGGGTGTCCTCTTTCCGCGTGAACAGCGGAGTCGCCTTGCGACTAGAGATCGAGATCACCTCCGCTCCGAGAAGACCGCATTCCGTGGCTGTGACTACGACGAAATAACACCGCACTCACAAAAGAAATAAAGAGACGAATATATACGTTTACGCGAATGCACGTGACGCGCTTTTATATCCGATCGCATCGATTCCTCTCTCTCTCTCTCTCTCTCTCTCTCTCTCTCTCTCTTCTTCCCCTCCCTCCCTCCCTCTTCTCCCTATTTTCGTCCCCGCAACCCACACTACGGACACGTTTACTGTTCACGCTGCACACCGAAAGGCGGTGGCGGAAGAGAACGATGACAACGGCGACAAGGTGTACTCCGTCGAGGATGTTCGTTGCACATAGCACACGCGAGGAATTCGTTTCTCCTAGTCGATGACGATCGACACGAAAACCGATCGAGGGACTTGACCGACTTTATTGTACCTATTTGTTTAGCATTCACGTATCTTCGAAAGTTTGTCGCACGAGATTAGCTTTCTCGAAAACTTAACTGGCTTTCCGACCGTCACTGTCACGGTCACCGTAGGAGGAAGGGACGCGATGATTCCTAGACAGCTAGGCGTTGTCACATGCGGACGCACGCCCGTGTGCCGTGTCCGTCCGTCCGTCCGTCCGTCCGTCTGTTCTTCCTTCCTTCCGCAAACGTAGGTGCTCCCACCTACACGCCGCGAGAGGTACGTAAAATGTGATGGTACGACGTTGTGAAAACGTCCGACGACACAACCGGTGATTGCTTTCCGACAGTCGCCCTCTAAACTCCGATCTCACTCGTGACGTAAGATGAATTCGATCGAACGAGACTGATGAGGCTGACGATGCTGATGATGATGATAATAATGATGATGACGACGACGACGACGATGATGATGATGACGGCAGCTGCACCGAACAGTCATGGATATTCGCCGTCGCTGATTCCGTTAGTTAGTCAGTTTGTCTCTTTGATGATGCGCGGTGCCGCGGATCGCATGTCGTTCACTTCACTCGCAATCACTCGCGCGCGTACGCATGCACGCATGCACGCACGCATGCACGACGCAAGAGTCGTGCTGCTGCGCGCGTCAAGTCAAACCGTGTCGACCTGCCGACGACTGAAGGGAGAAAGAGAAGCACTGTTACGAAATAGGATTCGCGTATAGTTGGCCTAACGAGGCGCACGTCCGTGTAGGAAATATGGCCGCGGGTAATGTGGCCGCGCGCACACGCACGGTATATGTAATCGCCGATCAGGCGGATACGCGATTCACCGAGGGAGACAGCGGTCTATCGCCGTCGATACTGCTGCCGTATCCTTGGATCCTTTTTCAGATGGCCAAAGATCGCTATTACTCCACTTCCACGTCGTCTTCGTCCTCGTCTTCCTCCTACTTCTCCTCCTCCTCCTCCTCCTCCTCCTCCTCCTCCTCCTCCTCCACCACCACCACCACCACCACCACCTCCACCACCTCCTCCTCCTCCTCCTCCTCCTCCTCCTCCTCCTCCTCCTCCTCCTCCTCCTCCTCCTCCTCCTCCTCCTCCTCCTCCTCCTCCTCCTCCTCCTCCTCCTCCTCCTCCTCCTCCTCCTCCTCCTCCTCCTCCTCCTCCTCCTCCTCCTCCTCCTCCTCCTCCTCCTCCTCCTCCTCCTCCTCCTCCTCCTCCTTCTCCTCCTTCTTCTCCTCCCCCTTACGTTCGCGCGCTCAGATGCCGATATGCGCTGAACGACGTTTTGGATAAACGTGTACGTTAGGAACAGCTCTCGGTAGCACTGCACTCGGCCGCCATCAGCTGCTCACTGCGACGTGGAGGTCTATCTCTCATTTTCCGCCGGAGCAAACGCGACCGTACGTCAAGCGTTGAGAATCGCCGGAATGTGGCCCGACATTGCCCTATGTTCCGTGCTATCACCACTACTAATACTACTACTGTTACTACTACTACTACTACTACTACTATTACTACTACTATTACTATTACTACTACTACTACTATTACTACTACACTACTACTACTACTACTACTACTACTACTACTACTACTACTACTACTACTACTACTACTACTACTACTACTACTACTACTACTACTACTATTACTAATGATACTACTGGTCCTATTACTGCCTTGTGCTCGTTAGTTAACTACTCGACGTATTTCTTTTCGCCCAGTTTCTCGTCTTCGATTTTACTCCGCTTTATTCTCTGTGTCGCGCGCGTATACACTACTCTACCGCCCTGTCCGAGTATCGCTTGTCCGCCACTGCGGAAAACGATGCCGTTTCTATCCTTAGAGGAAACCGCACGTTCGTTCGCGACGAATCACACGCGGGGAAAAAAATAAAAGCAAATCTCGAGAATTATCGCGCCGCACACCGTCGTTCTCTGTTCACTTATTGAAAATCCGTCAAGAAGTGCCTTGGTGCCTGAAAATAGTAATGTATGTTCGACAATCATCGGTCGAAGACGACCGAACGTCGACGAAAGCACACGAGCGCGGCAGATGGCGGCGGCGTTGCGCGGCCAACTTTTTCATGTTGTGCCTGCTGTCGCGACGCGTCGCGATCCTTGACCAATAACCACGCGCCGCTATGCGTCTATCGGTAGCGACACATCATAAAACTTGACCAATAGCGTGCCACCGTGAGCGACCGCACGCCATTGGTCGGCGGCCGTGCCCGCGATCGATGCATGCGGGCGAACGTGCTGAAACTGAAGGTGGCGCGATGCGTGGATTCGATCGTTAATGACGAATCATGTTGCCATTTTATGGATGCCAGAATGACGGCTTCGATTTCTCCTCACCCTTCCTACATGTCTCTCTCTCTCTCTCTCTCTCTCTCTCTCTCTCTCTCTCTCTCTCTCTCTCTCGCGAATTTTCGTTCCATTTGATTGCAACGAATCGTGAACCATTTATAAAATTATGAAAAATTATGAATTCTTAACATATTTTGAAAAATATATTACAAAAAATATAAATGTTTTGAAATTTTGGAGTTTTAATAGATTGGATATTAAAGATCTTTGATTGAAATTATATCAATTATTATCAATTGATAGAAATTATATCAATTATATCATGTCGATATTAAAGCAAGATGTTATACACATATCACGAATTTTTTTATTACGATTAAATTCTCCTGCAGAAAATTTTAATTTAAATTTTGGATATGAATTAATATTTTATAATTTTTTGAAATTATATATTTTCGCAATACAAAAGCTAATTTCTTGTTACGTGTATGTTCGTGGCATTTCTTTTGTATTTTACGTTCGGCGCTGGCGATATAAACCTTTTTGATGTCGTGTGATCCATAGGCTACAATCAATGTAACACTACAAATGCTTCGAAGCGTTTGATTCTCCAATCAAAACAAAGAATTTTACTAACACACCAATCAAAAAATGCTTCAAAGCATTTGTAGTAAGCCCTTGACCGTACCCACAATGTGATAAATAATCGACGTTGCGTTTCAGAATATATGTATGCAAAATGTCAAATGTCGTACAAGAGTTTTTATCATTATTATAATTATTATACAGCTCTTTAATTAGTATAATGATGTTAGTGATAATTATATTGTTGCGGTATAGCGTCGCGGTTTCAAAGGTCTTGTTTAAATAAATGCATATTAATTTATAAATAACTTGTCTCCCTTACGTCATTCATCTTCAATCTTCATCATAACTGATCATAACTTTAACTTCTCGAATATTACGCAAGCAACTTTATCGCCAGAGAAGGTGCGTTTTTCGTGAGTCTGTGATAATCAGTCTTGTAGGTGTCGTTCTTTACTAAAGTTGACGACGATTGACAATTTGTCACTGTATTCATTTGAAATCTGAAGAAAATCTTGTGTATTTTACAAAAGAATTTCTATCTGTTAAAATAAAAATTATATTTTCGTATCGAGAGATCCATATCCATATAATCTTTAAGAGGTGGAATAAGCAATAAGAAACTATATGACTAAAATGACATTAATTGACGGAAAAAAGGTTCGAGATTTTGAAATAAAAAACTAGTAGTGAAAGTAAAGCGTTTAAATTTCAAAGTACGAATATATTCATAGAAAAAAAAGAGAAGTGCAATCATGTAACAGCGTATTTAATCTGATCTAACCTATCAAATGAGCAAGATTGATAACAGTAAGTTAATCGCATGATAGAAATTTAAAACATTTAGAATTATATATCAATTTATAAGAAAAGTTATTTCTAGTAATATAGAAAGAGAGAAATATAAGAAAATCTAAAATCAGAAGTCTAATAGATATACTTAGTAAGTTAAAAATATATTAAACTTATTTTTAAGAACAATAAAACGGCACTATGAACATCCTTTCATCGTGTCCTGGATTATACTGCGGTAGAGAGTTATTGCCGGATGGAAACTGGAGTGATTGTGGTGCTTGTCCACGTGGCTTTCGTGCCAATGCCTCCTCGGCATGCGAACCATGTGACGATGCACCAATGTTCTACGACTGGCTTTATCTAGGCTTTATGGCCCTTCTAGCCCTGGTGCTGCATTGGTTCTGCATCGATATGGTGGCCATGCGTCGTAATATACCCAAGGAAGTGATTGCTCTGCACCTATCTGCATTGTTTGAGATAGTGCTGGCATCCCTTATAGTCCTTCAACTGACAGATCCAATTGGAACGTTCAACGTCAAGTCATGCAGAGCAAAAAAATTATCAGATTGGTATACATTACTTCACAATCCAAGTCCTAATTATGAAACAATGTTACACTGTACACAAGAGGCAGTTTATCCCTTGTTAGTATTATTAAAACATAGTTTTTATTAGCCTTTTAAGATTGCATATATTTCTCTGGCAAATCTACATTATTGAATTTATTGCGATAATAAATCTTATAAAAATATTTCAATAAAATATAAAAAATATCAAAAATTCATTACTATTATAAATTTCTATCGATGTTCATTTGTCACAAAAATATTGTAATTTTTAGAAGGTCAAAGCTCCTGTTGATTCATTGCAGATATCTTAGATTGATGTTAAAAACAAGAAAATACATAAAAAAAATTCTTACAAAATTGTAGTGACCAAAATAGTAACCTTTGATATTTATAATTAATAAGTCTTATAAAATATACCGAAAAAAATTTTCCTTTAATTTGCTAATAATCGTATTTAAAGTTATGATTCTGTTTTGGATTAGACTGATAGTTTATTGATTGTCGAAGCAAAAGGAATTTTTGATCTGTTTCTACTTTAATTTATTCGTAAAAATTTTTGTGTATTTTCTTGCTTTGGACATCAGAAATTAAAATGGCCACAATAATACAGCAGAAATCTAAACTAAAATCATTATTTTTGACAAATATTCTGCGCTTAACGTCGATTGTCACGTATCTTTGATTTATAACATTATTCTATTATTTTACAGATATACTATGGTTTTTATCTTCTATGCCTTAGGAATAATTCTCATGCTATTAATAAGGCCGTTAATAGCAAAGAAATTCTTGCCAAAGCAGGGCAAATTCTCCATTTATGCTGCGTTATACTTTTATCCAATCCTTGCATTACTTCATGCCATGGGTGGAGGTCTAATATGTAAATCATTCTTTATGCTGTAGAGAATCATATAATTGCTGTTTATACATGTATAATTTTTTTTTTTTTTCAGATTATTCTTTCCCTTATATCACTATTATTTTGTCGGTGCTTTCAAATGCAGCACATTTCGCATTTAAATTGAATCAGACGGTAAAATCGTTGCTTCTAAGCTCTATCTCGGACATAAAAAATGTAATAGTCATCTTGGGTCATTGGCTGCTGCACGGATATGGTGTGATAGCAGTCGCAACTCTTCGTGGAATCAGTATACATCCTGCGATGTTGTGTATCGTCTTATCACCCGCTCTGTTTTATATCATGACAGCAAGATTCACCGATCCACATAAACTTCATATTGAATGAATTTTTCATGTAATTCTTTTGTATCCTACACATTAATATATTTAAATTATAATAAATACATAATTTTGCGTGAAGCATTGCAAGATTATTTCGATAAAGATTTTCCAAGTTTATGTAAGCATGGTATTTCTGGAAAAAAAATTCTAGATCTTTGTATTTGATGCTTGCTATGTATGTGTATATTACATTACACATATAAACGTTAAGGACATACTTCTTTTAATTAAATATAATGGATGTATACAAATATATATAATTGAAATAACATTTTTTTTTCATATGCATTTTTTCAATTTAGATTAATAGGATAGGTTAAATAAGTTTTTACATATAAATATGTAAGTTTTTAGGACCATGAGCTTCTGTTCTGTTTATATCACTCTGTTTTGATACAATTCTAATCTTTTTGGACAATAAATCTGTTCTTTAAATCTTGTATATTGAAGCAAAAATACATATCATATACAGCAATTATTCTTGCATTTGAAGCGATTAATCTCTTTCCATTCTTGGACCGATTACTCTTTTGGTACAAATGTTAAAATGAGTGTGCTCTTCGGTGATATGGGCACTGCATCCGATGGCAATTTTGTTCTACAAAATAAGGTAAGATTATTACATAAGGTCCTTCAAAGTCTGAAAACGATCAAACACTCGAAAACAAAGCATTTTTGAAAAATGTTTCAGACAAAAGTTGTAGAGTTCAAAAAATCTATTTACTGATCAAAGTTACTTGAACTTGAGTGGCGTTGCCATCCTAGAATTTTTGTATGAAACATATTTCTCAAAAATGCTTTTTTTTTTTGAGACTTTTTTACCGTTTTCATACTTTTGAAGAACCCTGTATATCAGAGTAAATTATTAAATATAGTAAAAGATAAAAATTTTTATCACAAAAATTCTTACTTTAAGACCTCTGTATCTTGGATATAGTTGGGACTATGCGCGACTACATTGATTTCTTCCGATATCCGTGGAATTCCAGACAAATTTATAACAACCGATTCTTCTCCCGTCTGATACGCGACGAGATATCCAGGATTGCCGCTTTTTAACCTATAAATTAAATTTATGTATTTATTCATATAGATTTCACATTTCACTCAGTAACAAAATATTGCACGTATGCACATACACGTAAAAAACATACTACAAGTACAAAATATAACTTAATTATATAGTATCACGTATAACTTTAATTATTAAATATTATTATTATATTAATTATTAATTATTATATCTTATTCTATCAAATGCGTCTTATTCCATCAAATTAGTTTTTATGGCAAAACACAATCATGCACCAAGAGGAAATGAAATAATTTTGATAATTTTATATTTCTGGAAATTATTCTTGCAACTAGTTTTATAAATATAATATATATAAGAAGTACTGTAATAAGTACTGACCACTATAAAAATATAATAAGGGCAACAACATGAGAACTATTAATTGATAATGAAATAGTGACAATAATTAATAGCTATATAAATTTCATACAAACAAGATATGACACTACATTTTTTTCAGTTTAGATATTTTTCTTAAACGAAAAGCTAATGTTATTGAGATAAGTTTAAAAAATATATTCTGTTACACAACAAATAAGTTTATCTAATTATTTATTAGAAATAATTAAGGCTTCTGAGTATTTATCTAAGAACTCCACATTGATGATAGCGAGTCGCAGCGTCGCAATAAAAATTAGAAAGCTCAATCATCCTTTATACAGAGTGTCCCAAAAAAATGGCCAAGCGGTCATATGCAGGTAGAGCAGACTAAACTGAATCGAAAAGTCCTGTACTATTTTACAATTTTCGCAATAGTTAACGAATTATTAATTTATGCAAATAATCAAATTGCAAGCGCGCAATGAGGTAAAATCGCTCAGTGAGACACGCATTCACCGTTGTTAAGCACGCGTGGAGCACACTAGGCGCACGTAACATACGTAGATGAAAGCATAACCAATGCCGCTTGCAATCAACAACTCCACGCGTGCCTAGCGACGCTAGGCGAACGCGTATTTCACTGGGCGGTCCTATCTGATCGCGCGTCTGCAATTTGACTATTTTCATAAATTAATAACTTGTCAACTATTGCGAAAATCGCAAAATAGTACATGACTTTTCGACTCAGTTTAATCTGCTCTATCTGCATATGATCGCTTAGTCATTTTTTTGGAGACCCTGTATATATACATATACATATACATACATACATATATATATATATATACATACTTTATGAGTAACGCGGGAACAATGAAATTTTTTATTGCAATTTCGTTATTATGTGCTTAATCGTGCAGATTTGACTTGTTTCGTACTTATCAAATTTGTGAAAATGAACGGCAGCTAAAATTATCTTTGAATTAGATATATAAAAACATATTTTTCACTTCTTTCAACAGCTGTCAAATCGTGCGTTTTCTGCCTGCATAGACTTCATTTCACGTGTCTTTATGCTACTTATTGACTCAGGAAGAGAAAGGATAGCAGCCATTCATTTTCACAAATGTCTTAAAGCCTTAAGTGTTGTTTTAGTCAAATATCTCTTTATTTGCAAATTAAGTGCAATAAGTTTTACTGTCATTTCTCACCTATGACATTAATTTCAATATGGCCATGATACTCAGGAGCCCTAATATTACTATAATTTTTTAAAATATTTATTGTTCTTGTTATAACTTCATAATATATAATTAAGATATATAATTAAGATTATTTATCAAACTTCTAATTGCTGATACGATTTTTTTTTCTCTGAACGTCATAATTAATATGTAACTTACCAATTCCTGGGACATATTAAGAATGCATGAAACAGGACAAATTAATCTTTAATTAATCTATTACATTTATTACATATTATAAAGTGTTTCAATCAGCCCATGTTTTCAATGTGTCTATTTAGTGTCATTTAATATCAAAGATGCTTATGAGTTTCGTCTATCTGTTTACAAAGTTGTACTATATATGTACTATATATTTATTTACTATATATAAAATGTAAATCAAGCAATAGATGTACTACTGAAAAGCATCGTGAGAATAGGTGTCAAAATGTTTTAATAAAATTTAAGAGTAAAGACGTCTAAAGTCAATTGTGTACATAAGGACGTATTCAATTATCCAATTAAAATCAACCTCTTTCATTCATGTGATATTATATTCTATTAATCTTTCTTAAGTATAAATGAAATACTTAGATGGAAAAAATTGATAATTATTGAAAAAATTAATTTTTAAAATTATATAATTTTATATATATATATTTAATTTTATATATATATATATATATAAAAATTTAAATATAGTTTTAAAAATTAATTTGTGTGCGTGTGCGCGCGCGCGCGCGTGTAATATCTATACTTGATATGTTCGTGCGTACGTGCGTGTCAAGAATAACTTATAAATAAACATTTAATTGCTATTAAAATATATCTAAGTAAATTCTTATAGTTATCGATTATCACATATTGATTTTCTAATAAATTATGAAGCTTACCTTGCGTATACGAAGACAGTTCCATTCACTATTCTAAGCGTCATATTTCCGTGAAGGAATGTTAAACTACTTCGAGCATTTGATAAAGTTGCAAACGCATCTTTCGCGGACATGACATCTTCCAATTGAAGAATTGGCGTGCCTGGTAATAACATAGTCATTAACACGATACTGTCAGCAACGTCTTTAGGCATACGTTGCCTTAAAGAAAGTTGTTTGCCATTCACCTGCAATTGATATATACATTTAAAAAATCAAAAGTTTAAAACTACATCATAAAGCTTATATACATAATTTTTAAATTTATGCAAAATTAATTTTGTCGTACTTACATTCCACGCAGGCCATGGCGTAACAGCAAGCCATTGTGATATACTTTTACGTAAGTCTGTTGCGTTTATATTTGCATTTGCAGTGGTGAGAAAATGCGAACTTTGTGGTAAATCAAGCGTTGTCTTATCGTTATAAACTTGCAAAATGTCTGCGCCAATATCATCTTGCAATGCGAATAATCTGTAACATAAATAACAATATATATATTGATAATATCAATAGTTTAAAAGTTACAGAAAGCAAACATACCCTTCGCCGGCAGTTTCATTGTGAACTATTCTTTGCCACTTTGCCAACACCGCAGCATTCTCTGAACGATCGCGTGTGTAAACATGCACCAATGATTGATAATTGCTTGATTCTACAGGAAGAATGCTTCTAGACTCATCATGCAATTGCGGATCTTCCGTTAAATATTGCGTATTCACTAAACGAAAACCACTAAGGCCTAATTTCAGCCAATGAGTTAAAATATCCTTAAAAGATAAAGATGAATAAAGATATTTTAAAAAAATAAATATTAATAAGATATAAATAAAGGCAAGATAAGTTAATTAATTAAAATACAAAAACTTACTCCAAATTCTGTTATCACTGCTGGATTGTTGTAATTCAAATCAGGTTGCGATTTATTAAATTGGTGAAGATAATATTGACCTCTTTGTTCGTTCCATTCCCATGCAGATCCACCATATACACTTAGCTATCAAAGAATATTTTAAATTAAAACGCGCCATTTTTTTCAATGTTACAAAATTATGTGTCAGAGCAACTAACCCAATTATTAGGAGGACTTCGCCTTTCTTTTCCATCTTCAGATTTTATACCATCAGCCCATACATAGTAGGATGTGAATGGATCTTGCTTCTCTACAGATTGTTTAAACCACGGATGTTCCACAGAAGAATGATTAGGATCTAATTCCAAAAAGACTTGTTGATTATTTCCTCTTGCCACTTTAATAAGATTTTCCAAATCGCTGATGTTTCCTAATTCCGGTTTGATGGCTCTAAAATCTATAATTCCTCCTGTCAAAAAAAAAAAATAAGAATCAAAATATTATTATCGATAGATTCTAAGAGACTAAATATTTTTCCAAGTCTGTATCTACCGTCTGCGCTTTCCTTCACCAGGGATGAGAGAGATATAGCCTTGATGTTTTGATTTTTTAAATTGTCCAATATAAATTCTAATCCTTTCAAATCACCATTAGGAGCATCTGATGAAGCATCTAATTCAACAATTGGACTCTCTTCCCACAATTTTCTTGGCTCAGGTGCAGAGCATTTTGGTGCCATCACGATGATAGCTATAGCACCAGCCAACATAGCTGCCCATATCAGCCAAAAGATGACGAATAAAGCCCATCTTAGTCTCACCCAGAATGGGTCATTTGCAAATTTCATTAATTCTTCCTTGTTCATTCCAGCAAGAGCCACTTTTACCATCTCAATATCGATCTTGGCATCTCCATTCTCTGAGATAAATTTTACCTATCAAAGAAGTTTAAATTTTGTGACATAAACAAAAGAACCAAGAGGAATTTATAATAAAAAATTACAATTATATGAATTATAGTTATATAACAATTCAACATTAATTTAGTTATTTCTCCAAATGTCTACAATAAAAATAAATGTTCTTGTATGTGCATTCAATATTCATTCAATAATCATAATGTTCTGCATCCTTAACATGCTTTTTTTTTTTTTAACAAGTTTAAACAAAGCATACATGTTATTACCAAACAGATAAAAAAAAAAACTAAATTTGTTCAAAGAATTGTTATCTATTTATCAAAATTTAAAATGTTTTAATATAAAAATTTTTAATGTTTTTACGCTGTATATTTACCATAATTACATACATATTTAGATTAAAGCATTTGCATCAAATATGATGCAACTTTCATGAAATTTGCATAATTTTCAGAAATTATAATCGACCTATCTTTCTTTATTGATGATACAACAAACATAACACACATTTTGTTCAAATTCAAATAAATTCTAATAAAACAAATCATAACTTCTTTAATTGAATCATTAAAATAATTCCATACACTCATAATCCGCAGGAGCGCATGACGCAGAGTTTTGATAATTTTATCCGCGAGAACGATCGATCGCTCGTACAATGGCGAGATAGGCGTGTCCACCATGAGATATACAGACAGGAGTCTTAATTCTCGGTATTCTATACTTTGAGCTACAATGGATGCTTTCCATTTAGTGACAAGTATCGTTCTATCTTTCTTGGCTTTCAATGATTAATAAGGACAAAATGATACTTGTGTCGACTTGTGTGTCACTAAATGGGGAAAGCATCCAATAACTCGTAACGAGGTGAATTGAGGTTAGTTAGCTTAAGAATGAATTTAAAAAACAGATGGAAACCAACATCATCACATTTAATTCATCATACTCTCAAAAGAGCTTTATATGGTCGTAGAAAAGCTACAAGAATTGCTCTCGTGTAAAAGAAAATTTTTCGAGGGTACAAAGATCGGAATCGAATTCAGAAAAATGAAACGATTTTGATCGACGAAAAGTTTCTCACCTCGGTAGTCTTATCATCCTTGTCGATTGCGATCTTTGCGGTGCTATCTTCCTTGAGCATCCGCTCTTGCGCATCCTGATCCAAATCCTCGCCATTCTGCTTGCCCATAATGACGACGACGTTCAATTACTTCTATCCTTCTGTTGCTGATTGTTGCGATATTCCGCTGCACGAACCGTTCTTACAAGTTCCGCAACGACTGCCAACAGTGCCAACCGCCAACGGCGTTACATTCGCGAGATCACGAGTTCTGCGACGCTGCTCACCGACATAGACATAGGGTGCGTTCCTTTATTCACTCCGAGTGCTCTCATGCTATGACGTAATGGAAGTATACCGCGGCTATCGTTCCGTTTTAGGCCGCGGTCCGATTCACGCTCAAAGCACTATTGGCGTCATTCTATCTTTATTGTTCATTAGATGTAAAACAAGGATAGAATGACGCCAATAGTGCTTTGAGCGTGAATCGGACCGCGGCCGAGATACGTCAAAATCAATTCAATGTCATAGAATTCAAGACAGTACTTTCATAGTGCACTGCTCTCTATGTCGGAACGCTATTCGTAGTACCGATAGTACTACTCGGAGTGAATAAAGGAACGCATCCCTTATGAATACTTTGTAACAAAATGGCGGTACCAATCAGAACTATCACAAAGATGAGGCAAATTCAGACAAGAGAGGTATAATAAATGACGAAACAATTTTGCGTGTACATTTTTAATTTCTACAATATTAGTTTTAATAATATTTTAATATAGTTTTAATAATATTTAATATATATACATTTTAATATAAAGTAATGTATTAATATAAATATCTTTAAATATTATTATTACAGAAAAATTATTTAATTATAGAATGCACAGTCACTGTCGTCGTATAATGTCTTTTTTTAATCGATCTTTTGACGTGCAATTCTCATTCGATATCTTATAAAACGCTTTTTTATTTTTTTAGATAATTGGTGACAATTTTTTTATTGTTTCCCCAATTGTTTTCATTTTTTTCAAAAAGAAATGAATAAAATCCACATTTGCTATTTCTTAAATGTAGAAGATATTGTCAAATGACAATTTCCATTTCTAAAATACTCAATTTTTTTCAATTCATAATAATCTTTTTGTACGATTAGTCGGAAATGGTCGCATGGAATATCTCTTTTGATAATTACTTTTACATCCCAAGACACAACTTGGTATTTAACTAAGTATTTATTGATTATTATTTAATTATTTATCTTACAGTTATTGTCAATGATTTCTTAAGATAAGACATAATTGTATTTGTCACAAGAATAAATCTTTTAATTAAAAAAAATAAAATTTACTTTAACGATGATGTGTGTTAACCTCTCCAGTTTCGCGTAACAGATATTATTTTATTACAGGACTGCTAGCCAGATTCTTAGGGTAGGAACTCTAATTAATTCCAACAACGCGAACATATTGGAACGCGTTGGAGTGAGTAGGAGCATGTTGGAGCATGCAACACAAACCTTAAAAGAATTTTAATGGGATGTGCCATGAAGTGAACAACCATACATATTAAATAAAGCACGACATTTTTCTATTTTGCAACACGTCAAATGTCTCAAATATCCAGATTAGAAGTGAATGTCAGACGGCTCTTGGCACGCTGCGAATTAATAGCGAAAGATGATCTGCATAAGGATTGGAAACTCGAGAAGGTGCGTGAACTATTTTTATCATCTCTTTCTATTATTATCTATCAATAATCTGTTTGTTTTAAAATTTACTAAATGTGTGTATTATTCATATATCTACTATAGATATCTTTTATACAAATTATTTTGTTAATATAAATAATATTTGATATATAAATTTTGTTTCAGTATATACTTTCTTTGGAAGATATGATGAACACACTACAAACTATATCGAAGTAATATTTTTAAAATACAAAATATCTTTAATAACATGTGTACACACGCGCGCGCGCGTATGTGTGTGTGTGTGTGTGGGGGGTGGGTGGTATGTGTGTGATTTCGGATTGGTGCTTTAAATATTTCGTAGTATTTTTTGATTAGCCAATTGATTGAATTCTTTGTTTATGAATGATTTATCAAACATGATCTTGAAACATTTGTAGCAATAAATGGATTATAGTTTTAAACTAATATCTAATTGTTATTATTACTATCACATTAAAGATATAATATTACAGTTGATTTCCTATTTATAGTAAGCCATCCAAAGATGTCATGATGAGCTATACTAAACGAATTGATTTCCTGAAAGGAGTAATAAGTGCAATGAAGTTGTCGAATCCAGTGGAGAGAGTCATTGCTGTACAACTATTATCAAAAAATTCTACATCTTCCAACAATTCATCCAATACAAATATTACAACGCAAATACATCAAAAAACTGTTGCTAAGTATAGTCAAGAATTACGAGCTGAGTTATTTCATAACAATAAAGGTGATTTAATGTTTTTATATATAATATTAAATATTACACTTGACATTAAATTTTATTATGTGATACAGACAGCAAAAAGGATGGTATACGACAACGATTATCAAGCTCTAATATTCAAGATGAAGATCTGGATGCTGTTTTGAAATACAATCGTAATATTCAGGAGAAAATTGCCGAAAACATGCTTTCCATGACTAATACTATGAAAGAACATGCATTAGCAGCTAGTGCTATCATAAGAAAAGATATTGGCATGTTGGAAATGTCCGACAAATTAACTGATGTTAATGCTACTAAATTAAAGAAGGAATCTTTAAAACTGGAAGAACACACTAACTCGAAATGGAGATGCTGGTTATGGCTTATGATAGCTTTTGTCTTGATTGTATTTTTTAGTAAGTATATGTCAATTGATATTGATTATAAATTCTCAAGAGCAATATGATTGGAATTTATTTATTTTAATATAAATTTATAACTTATTTAATGAAATATTGTTGCTGATAAGTTATGGAGATATCAACAAATTATTTAAATCTACATATTATATACACACATACATATCATACATATATATGGTGTATGCTTGTGCTGTATATATATATATATATATATATATATATTTTTTTTTATATTTTAGACATGGTGTTATTTATGAAGATAGCAAAAAAGAAAGTTTAGACGAGAATTTCTTTATTGATGCATGTCATAAGTGAGACTATACATTACTGTGAATCTGGCTGAGTCACAGTATTAATATTATGATAGTAGAATTACACCCAGCCATGAGTGTACTTATAAAAACACCTGTAGCACCTAAAACCACTTGGAAACCTGGTAAATATTTAACAAAGTAGCAATATGTTCATTGATAATTTTGTTCAATATTACAATATATAATTTGTGATCTTATACAATTCGTGTATAATATTTAAGTGTTTATATAACTGCTAAGACAAGTGTTATTTCCACTGGGTTATGATGGAAACAACTTTTATATATGTACATATAAGTCTTTATATGTATGTATTAATCATAAGTGTACATAAATATAATCATATTTTTGTAATAATAATTATGTTTAAAATTATTTTTGTTAGAAATTCAATAAAATTTTTATATATATAAATTTAAGGTTATATCATATTTGATCCTTAATCCATTTGACTCAACGTTTCTATTCTAAGTGGTTTATTAAATATTATAGGTCAAAAATGAAAAGCTCAACATAAAGAAATATAATTTCTTTATAATTATTAAAAGTTCATTATTCCACAGTGCCTTGCCAATCAATATAATTGTTATACAAATTAGTTAGAATAACAGTTTTATTTAAATATATATTAGAATAGTATATTTTATCTTTATATTTAAATACTAAAAATATTAAAAAAGTTTTATTTTTCGAATCAGATAATACTTGATATTAATGTAATATATTATCTTTAAGGTAAGGTAAAAGTGGTCAGAACGTTATGCAAGTATATTGCAAAGCGTGTAAGTACATTTGTAATAATTTATTAGCAAAATATATTTGTTTTTTTTTATAGAAAATAGATGTATTTTATATTTTTTCATCTATTTCTTATATATGTAAATATAATCATCCCTTTTTACAGGCGGATGAATTATCATTCGACGAAGGTGATTTGCTCTATGTATATGAGAAAGATATTGATCCAAATTGGTGGAGGGCTAAATGTGGGGATAAAAAAGGACTTATACCTGTTGCCTATGGTAAGGAAAATTACATAATACTTGATGTTTATTTTCAATGTAAAATCTTAGATGCTATTATATATGCTATGCTATACACTATGGACTAAAGCTTAAATGTTTAATAATTCACTTTTATTGAGCTGCTATGTCACACATTAAAAATGTGTTGCAATAAAATATTTCATTAAGAATATTGAATCATAGTTAGCAATATAAGCAATTGTGTGTATATATATATATGTGTTTCAAATTTATAGATATAAATTCAAAAGCTAAATTATTAAATATCTAAAATCTAATCCATTGAATAATGCCCCTTCTGTGATGTATTTTTTGAAGCATATCTCGATTTATTACATTGTTAATAATCTTATTTATTCCTACTCATAATTTTTATTGTTTGTAGTCGAAGAACAAACGCAAGAGATCGAGCTGCCATTACACGATGCTGCAAGACGTGATAACGTCTCCTTTCTGAAGGAGTACTTGAAGCAAGGTATATCAGGAACGAGTTTAGATGCAGCTGGGAACACACCATTATACTGGGCAGCACGTACTGGTCACTTGGAATGTGCAAAGGAACTTCTCAATTTAGTAAATCCTGTGATAAACGCTCAAGTAAGGAAATAAACTTACTAAAGAATTGGACCTCCGTTTTTATGTAACATGGTTCTACAATCTTAAATATCCATTTAAACATCCGCTTAAACATTTTAATATTTCGTCTTTCGTGAAATAAAATTCGGAATTTTGAATACTCGTTTTTTGCATTAAATGTGAGATATAAATGTGAATACTGGTCTGCTTTCTTTTTTTTTTTAGTTGTATCGTCATTATATCTTTATTTGTTTTATACAATGATCATTGTTTTTTTATTTAATTTTACTTTTTAAGTTTATTTTTATTAATTATAGAATAAAATGGGTGATACGCCATTGCACATAGCAGCAAGTCACGGACATTTGGAAATGGTCAATTTGTTGTTGGAACATGACGCTGATACGACTTTGAAGAATAACGATGGTTACATTGCAGAAGAATTAGCCTCTGACATGTCCATCAAGAATGCTATACAATTGCAACAACGGAAATGCGATAATACGTACAGATACGGCGATGAAGATTATGCTGACGATAGCGATTGAAAATTAATTATAATTTCCAATTAGAATAAAATAAGAAATCTATATATGAATCAAATGAGCAAACTTGTATTATGTAAAATGATAATTTTATGTATCAAGCGATAATGTTAATATTTAAAAGATCTCAGATAACGTTTCTTTGCATTTTAGATTCCTGTTTTTTATGATATGTTGTATTTTGATAAAAAATTTATTTTGATGATACAAGAAATTTACACGATATTTTATAATGCACATTAATATATTTGTAGTAATAGAAATAGGAACAATCTGTAGCAAAAGAAACAGGAGTTTTTAAATTGTTCGTTTATAATTATTGATATAATTGTTGGTAATCACATAAGATGACAGATTCAGAATGTTGATTAAAAGAAGTTAGTAATTATATTGAAATTGATAACTGCCATGCTAGGTTTATCATCGTTAGCGCCTAGAATGAAGTAAAAAGTATCATTATAATAAAATTATAAAATTGACACAGCAATTATATGAAAATTACGTAAACAGAAAAGTAAAAAATTCGAGAAAATTTGTAACTTCAAATATATAATATTATACAAAGAATTATACAAAACTATACAAAAAGAAATCAATACAAGCCAGAATATACATTCACATAAATTAATTAACTCTCATTCTTCAAATGTTCGTGTATATTTTAATTAATGAAAAGTATTAATCTAAATGTTAATTACCTATTATACATTTTTTTTATTAAATGTTATTGATATTCAATAAAATAATTACCAAAAGAAAAAAATATTTTTTTTTAGCAATATATATATTTGTAATCCCCTATATAATTCTCCTTTCTTCAAATTTTTTTACTGAACCATCTATTGAAATCCAGTCTCAATAGCAATCGAGCCAAGTGTTCTCCACTGGGTTGTGCACGTACTCTGTTTAACGTTTTTGTTAACCAATCCATTATACTGTCAAGTGCCTCACATAATGTTTTGAGCTCCTCTTTCTCTGTTAAGAACAAATTGCCGACTTCCCACATGGAAGCTTGTAAGATGAAATCATCACACAGCCGTAATAAAAGATGTATTAACTTATTCGTCTGAAAATTTTCACACACATATACACACACACACACACACACACACATATACATATATATATATATATATATATATATATATATATATATATATATATATATATCAATATTCAGAATAACAATAAAATATTTATAGAGCTCACTTTTGTCTAGTCTAGATTAAATTAATTGAAGAAATTATATATGACATCGTTTAAATATATAATTCACTTTATAATTCTGATTTTTACAAATTATTCTGATAAAACTTACAGGATTCTTTTTTCCTGTGTTACTTAACAAAAAAGTTTGCGACATGACATTAGCTAAAAACACAGAATGTGCTTTCTGTATATCTTCGAAATTTCGTGTATTTTTCAAACTTGCTTCCATTACAGTATACTGACTTTCCATCACGTCCACTTGCAGATAATATTGCAAGTTGTCAACAATAAAAATTAAATTATTTCTCAATTGGATTACACCGATGTCGCTGTAAATTATATACATTCCATATAATCACGGATTGTAAAAATATCATTTATTAATAGTTATAATAATAGTTATAGATATATTATTCACATGTCTTTGTGGTGCATATGTTCACTCCAAAGATTCCACAAATTTATTTGAGTTTTCTTAACTCTCAATAGAAAACGAAACAGAACGTTGTAATCGTTTAATACGGCTGGACTAAACATCAAATGTAATGGCCAAACGACTTTATATTTAAGCATAATCATGCCCCATCCACATTTCTCTGAAAAATTTAAATTTAATATTTCGTTTTTAAACACCTTAGAAATAGAAATGCAACAATAAAGAAATATATACCATTAGGATCTTGTTTCTCGTTATCGAGATCAATTATATCCGTGTTAACGTTCTCGTTTTCAACAGATACAGGCACTACAAAGTTAAAACTATCGATAGCGCTTTCGTCATTTAGATGCATCTTTCTCAGCGCCATTTGAAATGCGAGATTAATGTCTCTGGATGTGTGATTTGTTGGCGCCTTATTTAAAATGTGCGTCGTGAGCTTGATGAATTCTAGAAATAAATCGCCTCGTCCCATCAAAAAAAATTCTTTTACTAGCCTGAGTTGTTGCATCAACTGTGCTTCTTCAACGACAACATGCCATAGAAGTTCAGTTACACACTGCTTTAATTCATTGATTGTGCGGTCAAATTCGACAATATTGAAAATAGATTCTGCCTGTAGATTTTGAAGCTTCATAAAATATTCATATTCCTTGTCGCCCCATACAGAATTTTCTGTTTTAGACATCATACTAAAATCTAAAATGGATATTTAACTTTATATAATTATACTATACATAATTATACTATATATAATTATATATATACTATATATAATTATATATAGTATAATTATGTATAGTATAATTATATATATATATATATTTTATATATATATATATATATATAGTATAATATATACTTTATATAATTATACTATAATTTAACTTTATATAATTGTCCTTTATCACATAACTTATTTATAATAGCAAAATAATTTTATAATATTAATATTATTAATATTAATATTAATATTAATTATTAATATTAATAATATTATTTATAATAACAAAATAATTTGTTTTTCGAGGAATTAGAAATAAATTTTTTTATACATTTACCTTTTTTTTGTCTAGGATCGTTTCCAAACATAATGACAGTCTGACCGATAGTTAAGATTTTATTTGCTAGTGACAGTCTGATATAAGATGGAAGCAGGTTAATCTGAACATTATAATCCCACATATCAACATCGATCTTTTTGTCATTTGCTGATTCGCATGTATAAATATTGTTTTTTTCATTCTCATGTTTCTCACAATCCGATGTTTTTTGTATAAAAAACTCCTTGTGAATATCCTCTAAGTGACCATACAAGAGCCAACTTGTTAGATGTTTGTAGAAAACAATATGAACAGAGTGAGCCATCCTAAAAACGAGTATTTAAATATCATAAAACTAATGATATTAAATAATTTCATTATAAATCGCTTACAATTCCAAAGCGGAGTTGATTTCAGGTATGCCAGTATGCATACGCTGATGTAAACATTGCAACAACTTACAACCATAAAGGTTTTGTGTACGAATCTACAATAAAATAGTTGGTTAACAAAAAAACCAAATCTTTTTTTATCTTCCTGTATATAAATTAATATTTTATAAGCTATTCAATTTAATTATAAAATATAAAAATGTTATAATTTAAATTCTTATTAAACAACACATATTTCCTGTAAAATACCTATTTTTATAACAAAATACAATAAAGAAAAAAATATATATATACATCAATTAAAATAAGAAAAATGATATAATCATAAAAAAAGTTGATATTGATAATGCAAAGCTTCTCTCTTGGAAAAATGTCCAATAACCTCATGAATGATAGAATGCAATACAGAAAATAGACAAGTATATTTTTCAACAGTGCAAAGAATTAATGACAGTGAAATATAACTGTCATTTAAAACTAGATTCTCCAATTCAATTATTTCTTCACGAAATGGTTCCAATGCTTGATCCATTCCATCGCATAAAGCACATATGTATAGCCCAGAAGCTACAGAATATAAAATAATTAATCTTAAATCAATCTTAAATCAATATACATAAAAAACATTCATTAAATTTCTTTTTAAACCTTTTATACGCTCCTTGCTGATCGAGTGTATAAAATGTCGTACAATATTGCATTCCTTTACAATATCTAATACTCTATTAAGCAATATCCGTTCTCCAGGATGTAAGTATTTATCAAAATCTATAGACTGCAAAGAAAATTGACAAAGCATATAAAATAATATTTTCAGTTTATATATTATTTTTTGCGATAATATATGATATGTACTTACATCTGTCTCTATTATCTGTGATACACTGGTTGAACATCCCCAAAGTGATAATAAAATCTCATGCAACATCTTAAAAGTCAGATTTAATATTTAATATATAATTAATATTTAATATATTTAATACATAATAGTTGTTATTTTGATATCTGATTATTTAATGTTCGACACAGTTTAAAATTTTACGATATATATATATATATATATAAATGTAATTTGCTCAAAAAATATACTATATGCATGCGAAGATATATTCAATACAATAAAAATAATTCATTTTCATATAAATCATATAAGTTAAAAAACTTTTTATACTTTTTTAATTATGATTGTTTATTTTCTCTCCTCATTTCTATTCTTACTTCATCTCTATAATTTGAAATTATATTATTAAAATTATATATGCGTTTATTTTTCAATCAACGAACTGTTTACTACGTCACGAAGCATTGACGAGGTACTGTTAAAGATCGACCATGGATAAATTTTTGTGAAAGACTGCTAAGCGGGTCCGAGGATTGAAGAATTGAAGAATAATGATATTACCGACCGTTTTAATTGTATTGTAGAGGGAACGTTCTATTTGAGTACGTTGTAATTGGACACAGACACTTGCAGCAGAGAGAAGCCTGAGAGTGGTCATGGACGCATTTTAGCTGTACCCTTGTCACGTAGTGCATGCGTAATGTGCATGTGTTTTTGTGGTTCTCTTCCATGCTAGACGCAAGAGTGATAAAGATGGACAGTCGTATCCGTATCGTCCGTCTTTATCACTCTTGCGTCTAGCACGGAAGAGAACCACAAAAACGTCCACATTACCTACAAGGGTACAGCTAAAACGCGTTCATGACCACTCTCAAGCTTCTCTCTGCTTACAGCGACCGATGTTTGAAGATTTTTCTGGATTCATCAATCAAATAATTTTATTTTAAATTGGCCAATCAGTAACGTGAACAATCGGGCGTTATCCAAAAATTGGGTGACACCCATTTGACCACGTCCCGATTTATCATTAGCCACTCACAGCGCTTGAACAATGGAAAAATTCTAGATGCTGGTCCCTGTGAGTGGCTAGTGGTCAATCGGACGTGGTCAAACGGGTGTCACTCCAAAAATTACAAAAGTGAAGAAATTTATTAGCTTTCGAACGTATGAAATTGCAGATGCTCTAGTGAATTTCCTTACTTTTGTAATTTCCACCTCGTTTCAAGATACACACACTCGGCTCCCAGGTGTTATTTCTGAACGCAGCCCTATAATGCAAATGCGATAGGAAGAGTCTATTCTTATTTTGTCTATGCTCTCTCTCTCTGCTCGCTGTTTTCGATCTTGAAGAACCTTCCCTTTTCATTTTTCCTTGCTGGTGCACGTGGTATGTTAATTTTATGTTGTTATTAAAGTTCTTTAAATAATTTATTATATCAAGATATTTTATAATTATAATATATTCGAAATTATCAGGTATTATCGTAGAATGATAATATTTACAAAAATTTGTTTTTTTTTACCATTGATATATACAGGTGGAACATAACGTATCAATAAACTCCAATTTTCTAAAATCTAAAATTCCGACATCCTCCAACCGGAGGAAAAAAAAAAAATAAAATCTAAAATCTAAAACGTTCGAGGATGCATTTATATTTACAATAGAATTATAATAAAGAAAATACCGTTATTATTTTAGGAAGATTAAGATGTCGCATTTAAACTGGATGATCATCCGTGATAACAATGCCTTCTTACTTAAGAAGCGCAATATCAACAAACCATTTTCTACGGTTTGTATCACGTAATATTTTACAAGACATCTATTAACTATTGAAGAAGTTATGCCACAACAATATTCTTAGTTATTATATGGATTAATAAATATTTAGGAATCCAACAACTTGACAAACTTAAGTAGTTACCGCTACTCTGGTTTAGTTCATCGCAAGAGTGTAGGCATTGTTGATACTGCTGATAAAAAAGGATTCACCGTTGTTTATAAGAAAGCCAAGGCAGTGAACAAACCTGCCAAAGCTACTGTAAAGAGCACAATGAAGGCAGGAGCTCGTCGTTCTCTTTACAAGTTGAAAACTTTGCTTAGGAAGAACAAGTATCGAGTAGATCTTACAAAGGTATACGAATCATAAAATTACTGCTAATTATAATAGTTTATCAACTTTTTAATTATGATCAAGTTTAAAAGTTTAAAAGTTTATTTTATGAATAGTCTTATAGTTGACGGTAGAGTTTTTGAAAATTTTATACATTTTGCAAATAAGAAATTTTTTTTCAGTTTTTAACTTTTTTATTTTGAAGTATAAGAAAAATATTTAATTATAAAAATTTCTCATTTATTTTTACTGATACATTTCCACTGAAATGTAATATGTTATATATAATATGTATAATGTTTTAATTTTATGTTATTTATTATATAATATTACAATATTTCATTCAGGCTGCATTGCGACGTGCCAGTGCCGTGTTGCGATCTCAGAAACCTCTTCCTGCTAAGAAGACACGAACTACTAAAAAAGCTGATTAATTTGTATGCTTTATTAAATATATTAAATTAGAATATTTTATGGATGATGTATTCTGTGAAGTAGATGTGCTCTAGCTTTTTCTTGGTTTTAATGTATTATATTATTTTTATTAAAAAATAAAAGTCGCTGTGTACACTTACTTTGCAGATATATCATATGTTTTTTATAAAATCTACAAAATATCCATTTTATTTAAATAAAAACATTTTTTCAAATGAATATCTATATTTTATAACGTAACAGAAAAATAATGTTTCGTCACATTGTGATGTTTACATTTTATATATATTATGGAATTTTATTTTTAAATGTTGAAAAATTATTAACATTTTTAGTGATTGTAATTGATATTTAGAAATTGGTTTTGAGAATAATTTTAATCATATTAATTTTTTTGTCTATTCTATGAGTTTTTTATCCAAATGTCTAAAATAGTGAGTAAAAGAATCGAGATGTTATTGAAGTTATATATATGGCACAATATAAAGCTATTTTTGAAGTATTTATTAATTACAATACAAAAAATAATTTAATAAAATATTTTTATATATTTCATGTATTTTATATATTTTTTTATAATATACAAATAATATATATAATGTAATTATTAGTTCAAGTATAAAATATATTTTACTAATAAGTATAAGTTGGCATTAAAACTTTTTGCTAAAAAAAACTTTTTTATCTTTGTATACAAGGATCTTTTTTATGGGATTATAAGATAATTTTTTATAACAAATTTTTTGTAGAAATGATAAAACAATTTATTTACTGACAAGAAAGTATATGAAACAAACTTTTGTATAAAAGATAATTAGGACACGTAAGTTACAATCTTTTTTATCTTTTTTAAAAAAGTAATTATATATGAGTAAAATGCAAAAATAGATAAAAATATCTATCATCTTTTTTTTTAAATAAACCAAATATATATATATATATATATATATATATATATTAAAAACATGTGTTCAAAATGTTTTCTTATACTAATAAAAAAAATTTCTTCTAATAAAATTAATCTAATAAAAAATAACTAAGAGATTAAAATCTTAAATGTTGAAATATTTGACATTATTATGAGTCCTAATTGAATCAGTAGAAACTACTAACACTATTTCTAATACACAAACAAATAATTATTAATTTAATATTACTACTACATATGTTACTACTGTATATAGTAAGTTATGTTAAATTAGTATAATAATACAAAGAACTTGCAATTTTTTAAATAATTTGTTTACAAATTTTAATTAAAGTGAATTGTATCGTTTAATTAATATATATTTTTTCTATATTGTAGTGATACATATCACTTCTTAAAATTGATGAAACAGTAATATATGGCATCAACTTTTATCTATTCTGATCCAAGGATTGCAAGAGAAAGAAATAGGACATAGCAGTATTCACGATCTAATAATGAAGACATAAACACAAAATTAGTTATTGTTGGTAAGCAAAAATATCTTTTTTTTTTTTAAATTTAAAGCCATTTTAATAATTTTATAATTATGTTTTATCTTAGAATTAGCTTAAAGTCTCAAAATTTTCTGCATTTTTTTTTGATTTTTTAAATTCATTTTGATACTTCTATTTTCTTAAGAACGAAATATATTATAAATATATTATAAATAATATATAAATTTTATTAAAGTGAATCGAATGATAAAAACAGTGCAGTTCGTACAGAGAGATAATGTCTATGTGACAATCATTTTAGTACTTACGTTAGTAAACATATTGACGTTTACGGAAGACAATTTTAATGCCTTTATAATCATCGGCTTTTGCATCATCGTGATAATAATGCTAGTCCTAATATGATGATTTAAATTGGAATTTGACCATTCACTGAAATATATTCCTTGACGAAAATGTTCACTCTGAATACATGTACATAAAATAATTGCTTCTGGATTATAATTATAATTAGTTTAAAGAAATTATTTCATAATTTGTAATAAAACTTACCGCATTTGTAACAAGATTACCGTACAATGCGTAGATGAATGTTTGCAATAATTTTAATGCCATGTATGAAACGAACAAAAGGATCTGTCCAATCGTCAAGTGGGTGAACTGTTATCATAATGACTTGTCAGAATAAAGATATTAGCAATATATTAATGATTAAGATTTATATATTAATAGCATCAATCAGTGTTGCATATTCTGCCATAATCCAAACAAATATTATTTAGAATATTTTTTTAAAGAATTAAAATAGACTTGAGGGAAATATCAATGAAAAAAAAAGAGACAATAATGAGGAAAAGAAATTAACAATCGTTTATAAAGATTTTGTTGGATTTAAATGCATCTTTGAAGTTCCATCAGCCCCATCATTATTAATAGCATCCAACAAACGGAAATAGAAATGGATCCGTGTGGTCGAATTCAAATTCTTGATTTTTAAAATCCATTTCAATTCAATTAAAGTTTAAGAATTCTTTGAATTCATTTTACTCCATGGAGCAATTACACATACTTCAGTGCTCGAAAGGATAAGATACCTGCCCGATAAGCAGGGGATCCAGGTTCGATTCCTGGCTGAGATGATATTTTTCACAAAATAATTTCGATTTTCACAACACTGGTTCGAGGCTCCTGTCGTAACACACATCCTGCCTTCTTATTTTGGATGATTATTTGAGTAATATATGATAAGAATGATGGGTTGGATAGATGAAAGAAATAAAAAGAAATAGATCCTTTTTACTTCTAAATTTGCTGACAAACTGCATATTGTTAACATTTTGTTGAATTATTTTCAATAGTACGATCTAATTCTAGGACCTACCGGACTCGCTTCGAAGATTAAAACGCACATGAGTATCGCGTTTGTGAGAATCATTCGTATGATTATCAAATCCCAGATATCGTTCAGCATGTGTCCGCATCGCAGTAACCGGTGATGCGTTTGCACGCATGTTCTCAAAACTTCTGCAAATACTTCCCGAGGTCGTGGATTTGCCAATCTAAAAGACATGGCCTGTAGTATCGAGGAGATTTGAAATGCATAGTATCCGAAAAGACTATCGACGCTGCCGACTGTGAAGACCATCCACCAGCAGATGAATATCTGGTACAAGAATGATAAATAAAAGGAAAAGTTGTCATCGATCGATATAGACCATGGAAATTTTGCCGGAAGCGGTAGTCTGTATCGTTTGGATTCGGTATGATAAATAATCTGGCGGACTGTGGAAACCAGCGGCGGACAGAGGATCAACAGTACTGTAGACCCTAGGGTGAAACAGAGTATGTAAGACGGTCTGTCGAACGTATGCAGAGTGGCGAGTATAGTTTCCTCGGTTTCTCGATTCCGTGTCAGTTCCCGCTCGAAGATACCGTTCAGCGTTTCATGAAGATTCATCAGTTTCTCGCGTTTTACCAAAAAGCAGATCGACTGAAAGAAAAGGGCAGATTTCTATAATTCTTTCCTTAAAATTTTTGACATTGTTGTTTAACCCGGTATTATTAAAAATAGGCTATGACAAATTTTAAATACACTACATTACACTACTACATGACGCACTTTGGAGAAAGGGAGCTTATAATCAGATCTAATCAGTACATCGACAAAACGCAAGTTTTATGGACATTAGATACTGGAAACCTCTTGTAATATTTTGAGCATAAGTTTACTTGTCGATCTATTGACAAGTTTATTAAAAATAATTATTATTTATTAAAGAAACATGAAGTTAATTAAAAATAATTTCGTAGATTGTTCTAATCTTGCCAGTGCAAGATTATTAAAAGAAACGATATAAAAGATATGGTGATTTCGAGTTTATATATTGATTTAGGATTTATGATTGGATAAATAAAATTTGATAAATAATTTGTAAAAAATCGAATTTTCTACATGTTTCCTATAATGGGCATGAGATACCATTAAAACAGGTGCGATGAGACTGCATGTTAAGCCGAAGCTTCTTGAAAGAAGCACCAAATTATCGGTGTGATCTCGACAGAAATTTATTGTGAAGATACATTGACCGAAGCACGTGAAGATTATCAAGAGACCGGTAATATACGAACAGATTGCTGAACGTTTTCGATCTTGCAAAATACCGCCAAGATAAAGCATCCTGCGCACGCGACGAGTATATACACGATAGCGAAGCACTGTCATGTCGATCGTTGCCTCGGACGATTGCTCGTTGCAATAATCATGGAACATGGAAAAGTAACGGACAAAGTTTGCTAAATTACGCATTACATTCGTAATGCGTAACGTCGTTGAAAATTGCTGTAGCAAAGTAGCCAGGAGTGCGTTCACCTAAAGACCTGCGTTTATGAAATCAAGTTATGAATTTATAACTCTAAGCTTTCGGAGTTCAGAACACTTATTTACCAAATTGAGAGTTACGGAGGATTACATGTTGCGTCGCTACTTTGCTACTTTGAACGTATCAATAATGAGTCAAATCAAAATCAATTTATTTTCGAAAAATAGTTTTCTCGTTAGTCTCCGTTGATTGATAAGCAAATTCCGCCGAGAGTTATAAAAAATTGATTGAAATCGATTTATCAGAAGCATAGGCCTGAGTATAGTTAAGTATGATTTTGTATAAGCACCCCCTTCACATAATTGCAGAGGTAAAACGAACAAATGAAAAGGTAATGAGAAATGGGGAAAAAAAGGGATTGACGGTTCAACATATCGAAGAAGAGTTCTGTTCAGATAGGTTCTAAGCTAGGTATTCAATTTATTTATTATCGAAAATCGGAAATTTACATCGCACAATAATTAATATCTTTGTTGAAAGAAAATGATTTGTTAATGATAATTAGAAAAATTCTAAACTTCGATTATAATAGAAATGTTTATTAAATAATTTCTAATATAATTTTCATAATATACTTTTTACTATTTTTACTATTTTTAAATTTAAGCTTAATAAATTATAAAATAAAATAAATTAGATTTGCAAATATGATTTCATGAAAGTTGATAAAATTTAACGTAATAAAAGAAAAATAATACTATTTTCTAGACTAGATTTCAGTAAGTATTAAAATTTTATTTCTTTTGTATAAAAATTATTTTAGTATTATAATTAGTATTATTTTTATTTATCTTTTTTTTTTATTGCACAATAAATTTTATTTATTTACCGTTAAATTTTAATACCGAATTCGGTCACTACACCGGATTGGTGCCCATTAAACGCTGCTAAAACATAAAATTACATTCAAGTACACGATTGGATAAGTTAATACTTTTTAACTAAATTAAGTTAAAGTTAATGATTGGATAAGTTAATATTTTTTTAACTAAATTTTTAACTAAAGTTAATGATTTATATCGTAATTAATTTAATTACATTGAAAGCTACACGAGTCAATTTACAAAGGCTAACTCAGTTAAAAGTTGCGTTAAAATTAAATTAAGTTTAAAAGTAAAATTAAAAGTTAATTTTAAAATGCATTATTTATATTAAATTAGAAATTTGTCGTAATTTTTTAAAATTAAAATATTCTATATAACAAAATAATTACAATATGAATCATCAAAATAAAAAATCATTTAGTTCAATATTTTTCATTTTTATGCTTCTATGAAATATAATTCCAATCACTCTATCACTATATTTTATAATAGAATTAATAAGACCACTTTAATATCATTTTTATTTCGACTTGACAGAAATGTATTTAAATACAAACAAAGGGGCAATGAGAAGGGCGCGGTAAGAAGTACGCAATTAATTGTATAATTTTTATTCAATGAATCTTCAAACGTTTCGGCTCAAGTTTGAGCCATCTTCAGTGAACAACAATCGGTTAAGACTGCACTGTATTTAAATGTTCAGCGATATTTTGCAAAAATTTGAATCAGCCAATCAAACAAGAACGTGCAACGGAATGCAAATGCATCGCGGAAACGCAGTTAACTTCAGTTTGTTACTTCAAGAACAGAATTGACAAGGAGGGGAGGACGTCAGGAACGTTTGAGTATGGTGTTTGTAGTTTTTATTTAGGCAAAAATCCCTCTGAATTGTTCGAAAAACATCTCCTGCTTTAGAGCAGTAACAAAGAAAAGAATAATGAGATTCAGTCTGTGATAACCTCACGTGTAAAGTCGCAAGTAGCCAAAAGTATAACCTCTATAACCTCAATTGCGCTTTGTTCCGCGTGCGATCCGCAGCCGACAGAATGGCAGTCGGCTCAACGAAGGTAGTCCAAGTGACAAACATCGCGCCTCAGGCCACCAAAGATCAAATGCAGACACTTTTTGGATATCTGGGCAAAATTGAGGACATCAGGTTATATCCAACGATTAGAGACGTTGCCGTACCCGTGCAGTCGCGCATATGCTATATTAAATTTCACGACCAGGGCTGCGTTGCTGTAGCGCAACACATGACTAACACCGTTTTCATCGACCGTGCGCTGATAGTGATTCCTTATCAGAATGGTGATATTCCAGACGAGCAACGAGCCTTAGAGTTGACTAACAATGGCACAGTTGTACCAGGTAAGAATAGATGTAAGAATAGAATTTTAGATTTTCATGTGCTATAGTCCAGTTATTTGCTATGTGTCCATGTTAAAAGTAATGAATCTGAATGAATCTAAAACGGCATTTTTAAAAAAATATGATATTGTTACACTCTTATTAATCCTTTGTCACGACACAATTGTCAAAACAATCTCTGTGATAACACAGCTGCTCACAAAGTGAGCACAATGAGAGAATCAAATAGTATTGTAGAAAAACAATATCAATTATATACATTCGATACATTCGAGTATCAATTTAATATGCCTTCTTTAAAAGTGGAAAGTAGTATGATTTTCTTCAAAGTAATCTCCTTGAAGAACATCAACAGAGATTTATCCATTTTCTAGATAAATCTCCTTTCTTAATGCTGAAAATTTTCTGAACTGATCTATTATAGATTTAAATTCATATAATATATTTTTTCTTTACTTTAAAAAACCCATCTTTGGAAATATTGTTCTAAGATAGTTAATAATGTAAGAGATATGATAAATAAATTAAACTCTATATATATATATATATATATATATATAGAGTTATATATATATATATATATATTTACTCTATATATACTACTTTATATACTATATATATTATTACTTTATATACTTATATATTACTTTATATATACTACCTTATATACTATATATATTACTACTTTATATACTTATATACTACTTTATATATACTCTATATATATATATATATCTATATATATATCTTTAAAAAAACCTCTATATATATATATATATATATATATATATATATATATATATCTCTATATATATATATATATCTTTAAAAAAATTTTCTTCAACGACAATTCCTGTTTCAAAAACAGTATTGAAAAATGTATGTAGCTTCCGTAAGATCATTTAATTTGTCTGTCATAACTCTTAACATTATTAACTATTTTAGAACAATATTTTTAAAGACGAATTTCTTAGAATAAAGAAGATATATCACATGGATGATTTGATATGCTAAGATATATAGTGTCTTAAAAAAAAAAGCATGTTTGTTTCTAATTTTGGCAAAATATTTGATATAATTCTAGCGTAGCATTTAATCTTCCTTCTAATTTTTTTAGGCCTCTATCCATCAGAACCAAAGCTGCCACCGAATGTAGTGAATGCTATTGAGGGTATTCCTCCGAATCATGTGATCACCACAATGGATCCCAAGCTGGAAGCAAACGGTTTACCATCTTATCCACATCTACCGGGCCATCTAGATAGCAGGCGTATCGAAGAGATTCGCCGAACGCTTGTATTAGCGAATTTGGATCCATCGGTGAGCCCTGAGCAGTTGCTGGACTTCTTCAGCAACAACAATGTGGAGATCAAGTATCTACGTATGTGCAGTAGGGATTCGGATGCTGAGCACTATGCGTTAGTGGAGCTGTCAGAACAGGCTGCCGTGGTCTCAGCATTACTGCTAAATGGGAAACAACTTGCAGAACGACCAATCAAGCTCTATCATTCGATGCAGGCAATTGCTAAACCGGAAGCAAAAAGCAATGAGGCTGCGCAGAAGGAGATCGAGGAAGCGATGTCGCGGGTAAAAGAGGCGCACAATCTTATCTCCGCAGCAATTGACCCCATGATTGGCATGCTATCCAAGGATAAACGAAGCAGAAGCGGCTCTCGCAGCCGCAAGTCTCGATCGCGTTCTCGCGGTCGTAGCCGGCGTTCGAGATCTCGTAAGCGCTCGCGATCACGTCATCGACGTTCGCGCTCCCGTCATCGCCGTCGATCGCGATCGCGATCCAAACGGTCTCGATCAAAGGATCGTAGACGTGGTTCACCATCAAGACGGCGTAGCAGTTCGCGCAGTCGCCATCGTTCGCGTAGCAGATCGAGACGGTCGAGGTATGACAAATGTTTTTTTCCTTGTTTAGAATCATTTACTATATATAATAATGCAAGCAGGTTTGTTAATGTATAAGTTAATATTATTTTTTAACTAAATTAAGTTAAAATTAATGACAAAATTAATTTAGTTACATTAAAAGTTACATGAACAAAAAACTAACTTACAAATTGCGTTAAAATTAAATTAAATTAAAAATTAAATTAAATTAAAAAGTATTAATTATATTAAATTAGAATGTAATTTTTTAAAATTAAAACATTCTAAATAACAAAACAATTATAATATGGATTATCAGATAAATTTATTTTATTTGAAAATTAAATTTATATGAAATAACGAAAAATATTTTAAATAGATTTTATATAAATTTTTAAGTTAGGAAAAAAGTAAATAGATTAACATTTATGATGTTTTAAAAATAACTAATTAAAGTTATAAATTATTTCATTTAAAAAATTTAATTAAGTTAAAAGTTATTGATTTTTTTAACTTTATTAATTAATTTTTAACTTTTTAACTAGTTATTGTCTAAACCTGATTGCAAGTTTATATTCATCTCATATTTTCAAGATCATACATTTAAAATTCTGAAATATATTTTAGAAAAATGTTTTAATAAGTTGAAAAACATTTAAGATGCCGGTAAAAATTCTATATGAGAAGAAATTACAATTTATTAATATAATTATGTATTGGATTGATTTTTTACTTCAAAGGTCACGTCGATCACCATCCAGATCAAAAGAACGGAAGAAGAGATCACCGCGTCGACGCAGTCGTTCACGCTCACGCAGCAAAGGTTCTACATCTAGATCTAGACGTTCGCGTTCCAAATCTAAATCCAGATCATCCAAATCCAAATATGCCTTGGATAAATCTAAAGACAAAGATCGGGAAAGGCATAGCAAAGATAAGTCGGATAATGGTAAAAGGAGTGACAGCGATCGGGAGAGACCCGAGAAAGAAAGCAGTAGAGGTGAAAAGAAATCCAGCAAGGAAAAGCGATCTGGTGATAAGTCTGAATCCAAACACTCAGATGATAAAGGTAGATCCGCATTGGAGAGCAATGATAATAAGGAGAAAACAATGGAATCGGAAAGCTAGACAAAAATCCATAATCAATTCAATTATTCAAACGTTTCATTAAATTCAATAAGCTCTACATGTTTTTATTGTTATATATTGGTACAGTAACAAATACACGATATTTACATCGAATACTTTATTCGGAATGGCAATTCGTTTATATTAATCATACAAATATATCATAGGCTCTCAAGATTCATTAACATTTAGACACGAATCTTCATTTTCTTTTTTCTCGGAATCGGCGGTTTGACTTTTTCCTCTTCTTCCTCTTCGTAATACACTTCTTTTTTAGATTCGTCTTTAGATGATCTAAGAAAATGAGAAAAGTGTGTCATGATTTTCATTCAATTGACTAACCGTGATCATAAATGTGAACGCTCTTAGTTGCTATAGTTATATTAAATGAAATAGTTTATGAAGTTCACAAAACAATTTATAAAAGTAGTATTGAATACTTTACAAAAAATTATAACTATTGTAATCGAATATGGAAGTTCAATGCGCCTATTAATTTCAATATTAATTGGTTTGATTTATCATAATATATTAAAAGTACTTTATACCTTCATCTAAGATTGTATAAAAAAAAATCAATAAGCAATAAAAATAGAAATAATCCATTGTACATGATCTATGAATTACGAGAAAGATATATTGAATAATCTGTAATGACGTAATTATTATTTATAGATCTTTTATAAAACTAGGCGAGCATACTTTGCAATATCTTGATTTTCATAAACAGTCACGTCATCGTAGATTTCCATCTTCATAGGGACTGGTGCACGGAAGAGCGATTTTTGCGCATTTTTTATGGTTGATCGCCTCTTTAATACTATCTGTAATATTCATTGCATATTTTTTAAATTGCCTAATACTTTTACATGAAATTATTTAAGACATTATTTCTTTTTAATTACATCTATTTCTTTTATTGACATTTCTTATTTTTTTTCAATGACATCTCTCACCATTCCCGTGTTTTTATCTTGTGAAAAGCTAGAAGTTGGTGTCATCTCCATTGAGCCATCTATGTTTATCTTTCTACGCAGCACATCATCTACCTGACAGCTTCCTATTGAGATAATAAAACGAATACTTTTTTCGTTTCTTCGAGAAGTTTAAAGTGTTTCTGGAATATCTGTAGAAATTAAGTCACAATTACTTACGCATTACGCATTCGTCATACTGGCCAAGAGGATCTATTCCTAGAAACGTAGATAATGCATTGGGATAACGCAAATCCATAAATATCATTATAATTGCCAAAAGGACACAAAACAGACCTGAAGAGGAATATATCGAACATAACAATATAACGTAGACCAAACGTATAATGTTAAATCTATGATGGAAATAACATAAAAAAATATATTAAATTGGTAAGTTTCTAGAAAATAATAAAATTAATAAATTTGTACGCGGTCTTTTTTTATTAATTAAATAAGCTAAGATCATCTTCATAAAAGAACACGATAATTTAAAATATTAATTTTAAATATTAATTAAAAAATTAAAATTTAAGAATTTGAAATTATTGTGAAAATTCAAGAATCAGTGCTGGAAAACTAGTGCAATTTAAGAAAGAACTCAATTTTTGCTAAATTAAAGATACCAAATAAAAATTCAACCTAAAGCAATTAATCAATTATATAATAATAAATATCATAATAAAACAATTAATTACCGCATCCAAAAGTCATCCAGAAATGTTGGCCCAATGTCATCTCAATGATACTATCCTCGAAAGGGATCACAAGTGGAATTGGATTATGTACAGAGATCCATACTAAACAAGTTAACAATTGTAAGCCGCCGATCAAACCAATTAAGTAGGCAGTATGTCTGCTCACAGATTGTAGGAATATATTAGCCAGTATCCAGCAAGCAAAAGCAGTCCTACAAATTCAACAAGTTTAGGCTTTTATATCTTTGCTATAAAAAATTTATTAGAATAAACATTGAACGAACAAGGGCATTTGGAGTCAAGCGCAGTGGAAGAGCGCAAATGAAAAGGCCATTGATATGACTTCTATATATTAGGTTCTATTAAATCCAAAAATTGGATTTTCATTTGCGCTCTTCCACTGCGCTTGACTCCAAATGCCCTTGTTCGTTCAATGTTTATTCTCATATTAGAGGAGTCCTCACACTTTAATTTTTAAGTTAATTTTTAAGTTAAAAAAAAAATTTATTTTTATTTGCAGATTCGAAATTAGTATAGCAATTTTGAGACCCGATTATAAGAAAATATGCATTAATATAAATATATTTATGTACATAATTATACATTATATTAATTATATAAAAAATTATAATTATAAGGATTTCATTAGCATATATTTATTTATATCAGCCAATACTTAAGAATTTTCTAATGGATTATCAGAAAATTTTATTTTTAATTGACTAATCAGCAGTGTATGCTATCAAATTTTGCTTATTATATATTGTGTGTGTGTGTGTGTGTGTGTGTGTGTGTGTGTGTGTGCGCGCGCGCGCGCGCGTGTGTGGTGTGCGCGTGTGTGTGTACATATATATATGTACACATATAATTAATATACAATATATAATATACAATATATCATAACATGTAATTATATATATAATTTCGAAACATTCTGTATACAAAGTGGTCATTTAATATGTCTCCATCTAAATATCTTTCTTGTTTTTACATCTTTTACAAGAAAATGTAAGTGCCTCACATAACACTCGCGTGTAACGGTGAGTTGTGCTACCCCTATTTACCTTCTGTAATATCCAACCTATAATATGCTATTTCTCTTTATAACTTAAAAACTAAGCTTCGGACAAACTTTTGCCAAAGGAAAAGTCGTCTCAGAATACGATTAAGAATATGTCCTTTGAAGGACATATGAATTATTTTGAATCGTATAAGAATGATTCATATATATATATATATATATATATAGAGTTTTTTGCCTTATATTTTTTACTGACCATAACAAAATGTGACAATACCATCCGGCAGTTCGATAAAATCTCCCAAATCGAATACCTTCTCCATCGATAACGAAATACTCAGCGATCCATAAAATAGGAATAGGCAAACCTTTTCGTTGACCTTCACGGAAAGTCCTTTGCAGCAATCCAGCTAAGATTTTATTGATATATTATTTAAATTAACGAAGCTTTAACGAAGCGAGCTAATTTTCAAGAACATACCATAGGGTCCAAAACCTATTCTGCCTTGATCCCATGTCCAAGGAAATCTCTCATTGTAATCAATCGTTTCTTTTGCAAGCGGAGTGCCTTCTTCCGGTTTGGCTAAAAATTGTTTATAAAAATTCTATAATTTTAAACCTGAGTATTCTATCAAATTTAATCTTGAAAAGAAAGTCTAGTATCTTGAAAAAAACCTGTTCTTTATATGTGTTTTGAGCATTAAAATTAATTGAATGTAAAATCGGTTCTTAAAATCGGTTTCTTTAATTCACTCTTTTTATCCATTCTTCATTCTTTTTATTTTTTGCAAATAAATATAATACTTTCTAATGTTATCTTTAATGAGTTCTTCAAGGTACATGTGTAAGTATTATCTTTATTTTCAATTTATTTCTTTTTTCACCTTTCAATGTGATATTCACTGATCTCAGTCCTATCTTGACTGCCATTTGAGCCTCAATCTCTTGGCCCACACCGGCTCGATAAGGTGTTTTACTCTTCGCATTGCCATGTTCCCATTCCTGGCCAAAATTTTCTACTACAAATTAACATTCAACATATTGATAACTCCAATGTACCTAATATGTTGAAAAAATTTAGAAAACAATTCTATTTTCAGATATCTACCTATTAACAAGCACCCAATGATAATGCTGGAACTAACTTTTATAGCTACGTTGATGCTCTGTGTGAGAGAAGAATTTTTTAAATATAAGAAGTTTATGCAAAAATGTATAGTTTCAAAATACTAATAAGTTTATAGAATTATGATTTCAGATTTAATCGATACAAATATATTGTAAAAGTTAAAGCTCAAGTTATAACTATTATGTACATGTACATATTAATTCAAATTATACACCATTCAAATCATATTAAAGTAAATTAATTAATTTGTTTTTGCTTTAAAATGATAGTACAAAATAAAATCTTAGAATACGAAAAATTTTACGTGCACACATACACACTATGCGTACACACGCGCGCGCGCGCGCACACACACACACACACACACACACATCACATAAAATTTTTTCTAAAACTTTATTTTATGAGCTTATTCTAAAGCAAAAATAAATAAATTAGATTTTAATATATGTAAATCGAATTAAAATTACAATATACATGTATATTGTAATTTGTGAATTTATTTAAAATAAGTTTACTAAGGATTTTTTAAAGAAATCATTTTTATCTACTAAACAACAGTACCGTGATAAAGACAAATTATGGGAATATATATGAAATATTTTAGATTCATATTCATAACACATTTCTTTAAAATATGATATTAATTTAAAAGCAAAGAATATAGTATTGAAATTGAAGTTGTGTTGTGTAAGCTTACTTGTTTCTTGCGATAGCCTAGTATGATGCTGAGATAGGCGATTGAGATGACCACAAAAATAGCAATTAGTATAGTCTCAGTCACATCTATTGTTACCGGGGTATGATGCGCAGAATATTGCGAGGGAAAACCTTCTGATCGTCCGAACAGAAACGTATTCATTTTTTTCCAGTGTTAAATAATTACTATATTATTTTAGGTCCAAAGGAAACCGCGATGAAGAGAAATTATTAGGAGAATTATTTAACAGTATTTCTGATCGATCTACAGATTAGTTACTTGTATGAAAAACCCGTTGACGTTGTGGTTTTATCTGAATTCCTTTTCCGGCTATCCTCCCTTCAGATTGGATGACTATATATAAGCCTTGATTTCTCTTATCATCGAACTTCCGTAAAACCATGTAAATCAGTATCGCATAATTACATCAACGTCAAATGGTTATGTTTTCCTCACTCTCTTGGAATCTCTTTGGAATCTCCTAAAGGTTTATTTTTTACTACTTTTATGTTCATCATTAACTATTTTCGACAAGTACATTAATTATCATAAAAAATGAAACATTTTGTAATATCAACAATGTTAAAATTTAAAACTAAAGAAATGTGTATTTCACAATTAAATTTGATGTATTGAGATACATATGAATCTTTTAGATAATTTATTATAATTTATTAAAATTATGCAATATATAATACATAATATATAATATATATAACACTACGTACACTACTCAGAATTATTATTCGTGTATTTTATTCTTGAATATTCTAAAATGGATACTCTTAATAGGGGATTCAATCCCAGTGCGTAATAAATTTTTCATTCCTTCATTCATTCATATTTAATAGTATTAAATTTAAAAATGTCAGGAGGATCGAAGAATAAACTGTTCATTTACTTCATATTTCAAATTTACGCGCCTCAGTACGTTGTCAATCATAAAATGACGACTTCCGGCTTCACTTTACTCACTCACTTTTATGCCTTGTGTCCACGATGCTAGAAATCAGTCCGAGATCTCGGATGGAAAGAGAATTGACCAATCGCATTGGTTAATTGGCCGAATTATTCAAACGCAATTGGTCAATTCTCTTTTCATCCGAGATCTCGGACCGATTTCTAGTATTGTGGACACAAGGCATTACTTACTCTAAAGGCTTTGCCACATTGAATGCGACGAGCGACGAGCGATATCCAATGAGAGCTTTGCTTTTTCAAACGTCTATCGAGCGATTATTTTATGAAAAATACAAGTCGATGATCAAGCTATACCGAAAGTATGGGGATTACTCACGTGTACGTGATGTGAGGTTAACCGCTTGTCATTGGCCATTTGTCATTATCGTTATTGGTTCTAATGCACTTTATATTGAGGTAAAATAATTTTTTCGACAAAATCGCGATCGAGATGACGGTGAGTGTCGCATCATCTTATATTTTACGTTTTCTTCATAATTAATTTTTACTCTTACGTGAAACAAAATTTTTATAAAAAAAAACGCTCCAATTTGTTCAGGCTATTCATTAATTCATTTAAAGTTAATAAATTGCTTCTTCCGCGTATGTATTATCTTTATCGATGATGACCGATGAATTGGCGAAACATGTTCGCATTTGATTATTGGATTTGGTATTTTTTTTATAGACGAAGAAAGGTAAAATATTAACTAAAGGAGCAAAACAGATAAAAGAGGAAAATGTTTCTACACTGAGTTTCTATGCTTACATGGCTCTAGGCGCAATGGGAATTTACTTCGCTATAACAATGGTGTTGTTTGAATTCACCTTGCTGAGAATAGTAATTTCCATTACTTCAATTCATTTTGATGAAGTGCTGTAACTATGCAGAAAATTCCTTAACGATATGTATTGATTATCGTTACAGAGTTTAACAGCATTTTCTGCAATTGTATATGTAGGAAGCTATCAATTTATGTCATATATGGCTTCTACCACATATTCAGAATCTGGCCAGCTCTTGGATCCTGGTGTGGACCTCAACATGGAAGGTGGTATAGCAGAGTAAGTGTTTCTTGTAGAGAGAAAATTTTTATTTTTTACATTTTATGTCTTTTTATTCTATTCAAATTATTATGATCTTATCTTTATACTTTCTTCTATTGTTTGTTGTATCAAAGTATTCTGTTCATTCTGTTTTAGACATGTTAAGGATTTAATCATACTAACGTCAGGAATACAGGTCCTATCCCTCATTTCAAATTACTTTTGGCTATTGTGGCTTCTGGTAGGCACTTTGATGAATCTTTTTACTTAGTATCTACATAGAATTTTTGTCGTATGAAAATCTTATAGGTACCATTGAGAGGAAGTTGGATGCTGTGGAAACAGATTTTGGCTCCATGGTTCTTTGCCCAGCCACAAGAACAGCCTGAGATGAATGAAAAAAAAATGCGCAAATTAGAGAGAAAAATGGCAAAACGACACTGAAAATTCTTGTGCGATAAGGAAATTTTGTTGAATGACAATTAATTTAGTTTGAAGCAAGTTTGAAACACTAGGAAAGAAGAGATATTAAGATTTTTTTATCTACAGGATTAAGATTGCGCGAGTGGGTTCTGTATTTACAATAGAATAAATAAGATGGATTGAAGCTTTGAAAATTTTATGAAGAAAAATGGGAAAAAAAAGGCTAGGGATTAGAAGGATAAATTTCATCTCTGCTGAAATGTTTCAATTGATTCTTGGTAAGACTGCAGAGCTTTTTATACATCTAAAAAAACTAGACGCTTTTTTTATTTAGTAATAGATTTATAGATTTATTCCTATATAAGTCGAAAGTTAAATTATCATTAGGTAGATAAATGTAATAAGTGAATTAAATATATTTGTTTAATAAAGAATATTACATTGTATAGTATATTAATAATTGTAAACATTGTTAGCTTATATAGGAATAAAACTGATAATGTCTCAGTGGATAAAAAGTATCATGATGTTTATTTTTGCATTTATTTATTAGTTATATTTATGTAAATGGTCTTTGTAATTATAGCGATATGACATACTCAAGTTTTTTTTTTTTTTTTTTTTCCATTGATACGAAAATGTAATACAGTGGTGCCTTTTCGAAAATGAACGAGATAACAAACGACGTTAAAAAATGTGTCCAAAATGGGCAAATACAAAAGATTTAAAATATTTATGTTTATATATTGTTCCAAAGTTCTTAATATTCTTCTTCCAGACAGAAACAGATTTAATTCAGACCAGATTGTGGTTAATCGCGGTATTACATATTATTATATAATTATTCATAATATATATAAATAAATCATTTGCTTTTTATTAAATTGTGAAAGTTAATGATTTAATGCATCACAATTACATTTAAATGCAATGTATACTACATCATATAATCATATTTATATTGAAAATGTAAACTTATATTTAACGATCGTATATAAACAATTATATACTCATTTATATTAATCGTTAGGCTTTATTCTTTACACATTGGTCACGGAATGTATAATACGCAATGAATTCCAATTCTCTTTAAAATTAGGCCAACATTTGTACTTTTCATCTAATGCTAAATATGTCCATTCAATTCACAGCTTTTATTTTGGCTTTTGCATATACACACATACCTGTTCAGTGAAATATGCAATTTATATGAGAACTAAAACATCATTATTCAAATCAAATTAAGTATATGATCCGATGAATTATTTCTGAAAAGGGAAGATTATATGCAGGAAACTAGAGGATTTATGGAAAGATATACTTTCCTGTTGCTTTAGAATTGAAAGATTATATCATTAAGTAAGGCAGATTAATGAAAAAAAAAATTGGAAGATTGTTGTTCTATAATGAAAGCGCCAGAAGAAAAAAAGCGCCCTGTTTCACATTAATATATGTGCAAGAATCAATTATATAAAATTTTTTTTAATTCTCACATTGTAATATAAAATATAGGACCAAATCAGAAATTTTAACTGGAATATCCAAAATCTTAGAAGACATTTAATTATATTTAAATTGTACAAAGGTTATTTTAATTGAAATATTGTGAAACTATTAAATTGTAGAGAATGGATATTTATTGTATACAAAAGAATTGTGTGAGCTAATGTAGCATTAATTTTAACATTATAACTTCAAAAAGATAATAGAAATTTTTGAAATATTCAAATGTATATTCAACAATATATCAATTTCACTGAACAGTAGCATTTAGCATTGTCAAATTATAGAACCTAGTCAATTTATGAAATCATGTCTAGATTCTATGTTTGGCTAATAATTCAATAATATGACTTATTTACAATTGGAACAGTCAACATCATTACATAACTGGGTTATAAATTTTTAATTTTGGAAAAAAATATTTAAGTTAAAAAAAATCTGTTTCATCTTTACTATTTTATTTACTATTTTATTTAACTGCTATAAAAATATAATTAAAATCTAAATTGAAGATATTGAAACAGGTGTCCGCACGGATTTTATGCACAGTAAAGATTTTATTTCGGAAATGAAGCATCAATAAAAAAATTTTATTCATTTCTGATTTATTTTTGCTATTTTGCCGAATAATCTCCTGTCATACCATCCGGGACTCATTCTATATATAATATATACAATATTATGTTATACATAATTATTCGTGACAATGTATATATGGTATTATATTACACATATATAAAGCATATATTATATATATTGTTTTCCGTTTCTTTTAAATTTAGGCGATAGGAATTCGTGCTATTTTTTTTTTTCCTAGACATATTGTCTGTTCCAATTGTTAAATATCAATAACTGTATGCATAAACCAAAATGCATATTTGTTCCAATTACGAAACATTTCGAAATATACCGTGAAACAATTAACTTTAGCTATTATCAGTATCCAAATATTTTTTCTTTCTGTAATCGTGCTCTGATTCATAACTCGGCGGATGATTATGTTCATTCACCCCCGTCGGCATGAATCTTTCAGCGATCACTGAGCATTTGCCACGGCAACCGCGATGCTGCTCTGCGCAACGGTAGTGCGAATTGTTGCATACTTTGGAATGAGAAGTCAGATTGTATACATATCCCCTATAAATCAGTTGTGGTCTACCTCTTGAAGACAGTCTATAAGTCACTGGTTCCACAGCTGCATATAAATTTATAGTTTCTTTTTACTGAGAGTTATCAATGCTTCATGCACAATGATCAAATAGTTAATTTAATAGCAATATCTCCAGTAAGTTAATATTCAATAACATAATAAAATATGGCATACCCGATTGTAATAAATTTTCTTCTAAATGCTCATTTGATTTAGATATGATTTGATTAGATAATTCAATTATTTCTTCATTATTATTATCACTAGCCTCAACCTTGGTTTCAACTTCATATTTGTCTTTTTTGCTACTAGACTCATTTACATCTTTTTCATCATTATCTGATAAAAGACAGACATTATCATTGCTGTTGATATTTAATTCATTTCTGCATTTCTTGATTAAATTGTAATTATTTTCCATACATGCTCTATCAACCACGCGTTTTTTTCTTGTTTCAATATTTCTCTTAGTTATCCTATGCGATTGTACAGACATGTCCAAGATATTGATCCTATTTTCTAGATCATTTGGAGCATCAGACAAGGCATTTACGTCCTTTGAATTATCTTGCAAATCTATATTGACGTAATCACTTAACAGTGGTATTATTTGTTTTTCACCACCCTCTAACCCTTTTATCTGTAGCATTTGTGCTACCTTTAGAAAAGTCGGCAGATCCTCCTGTTTTACATTTACTTCTCCTTGATACATAAACTTTAACAAGGATATTATTTCTGCATGTTTTACATCTTTCAATATTATTACTGGATGCTGACAGGGATTCTCCTATAGAACTCTGAATGGTTACTTAAGTACAATTTTATCATGGATTATTATTATTAACAATGAAGTTACCTTGAATATGTTTTTGAAATAAGGACTGCATACAGAGAGGACCAATTTATGGGCAGCTAACAATTGTCCTTCTACAGCAAGTGTTACATCAACTAGATTATTCTCACTTAAATGAGAAAGAAAACCAAAAGTCAAATTGTTAGAAAAGTTGTTCCATTTCAAGGAAAATTCTTTTGAAGACAATGTTGTGGCCATATTTTCCTAGAGCAAAATAATTAACTCTTAATAGTTTGAACTCAAATTAATCATTAGAAGTCTTTTATAATCTAATTTCAGTAAACACGTGATTAAAAAAAAATAACATATGACAATAAATGACAAATAAATAAATATAAAATATAGATACGTCTATAAAAATACAATATTTACAAAAATGATTAAATATTGTTAGAAGTTTTTCAACATATATTTCGAAATGATAAATTTAATATCGAGCATATATCAAAATTAATATATATTAATATTTTTTCACACAACAATGCTCAATTAATATAGATATAATGAAAATCATATCTGTTATCTTCTTTCAATTTGGTTACATTATTTCTGTAGAGTTATTTCTGAATTATTGTTGTCATATATTTCAACAATTAGCCTTTGAAGTTTGTGAATATCTTAATTATTGGGAAAATCATCATTAATTCTCATTATTAAACATAGACAACAAAATTTGCTACCTGTTTATTAAAACGTAATTTCGTATCTTACAAAATGCACCTATCTCACGGTAGCTGTCAAATATTCACCACGAAAGAAAAGAATACGATGTCGGGTCTATCATCGTATCATCTAAGGCTGTGTTCGTAAATTCACTGCCAGTATTGAAAATCTATAGAATACGTCACGTAGACTATATGTTTTTAGTACTGGCAGTGAATTTACGAACACAATCTAAATCTAATGAACTCTATAGGGTGCGATCCACTTGGTGCTACAAATGCTTCGAAGCAATTTTTGATTGGTCAATTCATAATATTTTTTGTTCTGATTGGTTAATCAAATATTTCAAAGGAATTGTAGCAGTGAAACAGTGGATTGCACCTATAACCTCATAGTAACAGTTTTCTAGCTAGGACATGGGGAGTGCTTTCCATTTAGTGATCAAGTCGACACAAGTATCATTTTATTATTCTTATTAATCATTGAACGCCAAGAAAGATAGAACGATACTTGTCGACTTGTGTCACTAAATGGAAAGCATCCGGGATCGGTCTTACCAACTCCGGCTAATCCATAGCTCTTGTAGTACTAGATATGCCTTCTGATCAAAATTCTATTTTGAGTTGATAGAGCGAGAGAGCGATATCTTATATCCTTCTTTATCGTGTACTTTTCAAAATTAAGGGATAGAAGATACGATGGTAACATCCATATCACGCTGAAAACACCAGTTTTCGTCCGATCACTGAAGTTAAGTAGCAGCGTTGGGCACAGTTAGTACTTGAATGGATGATCGCTCGGGAATATCGTGTGACGTCACTTTTTAGGGCCTTTTCGGGCCCGTTGAATGGTTCGGACATCCTTTGTCCTCACATGAACTTTGTATTATATCATCACGCTTTTTCTTCGATTTTTGTTCACGCATTTGTCGTCGTTCTCTCAATTATATTTTTCGAATTGAATCGTGGCCTGTATTGGCGCCGCCGTAAGGCAGCTTCGGCCAAGAATAAGAAAATACGAAGAAGATACGACGTGATCACTGCGCATACTCAGTTCGCTGTATTCTGTCGGTATGACAGAGTTTTCAATAAAAAAAAAGTGGTTAACTTTATTAACGCTTAAGTGTCAGTCCACAATAGGTGATTTAAGCTTTAAGACGTAAGAAATTGACCGATTATAATCGAATATGAAAAGAATAATCGACTATGATTGGTCAATTTCTTACGGCTTAAAGATTAAATACTTATTGTGGACCGACACTAATATCTCGGTTCGCGGACCGCCGCGTTTTTTTGCCAGATTCTTTTATTTTGAGTGAAACTGTGTTGATTGAATCTAATTTTATCAAAATCGGAGATGAAGAGCGTATTCTAAATAATTACCAACGAATTTTTTTTATGAAAAGGTTAATGTCTTATAAGTATTATAATATCTTGTTAATTACATACATCTTTGAGGTTATCATGATTTTGAAAAATTAAAATGCAAAAAGATTCTTAATCATCATTCATAATGTACGTTTCAGATATATAAAAATTTTTAATGAAATATTTAATTTACAATGTCATTATCACTTGATGCAAATGTATATACTATAGCAAAAACAGTTATAAATGTAAATGTTTTAAGACAGATAGAAAATGATCTTGACATAGATGAAAAAATTTCTGTATTGTTCTTGATAATAGATAATTATGCAGATGGATTTAATGATATTTTTAAATTATTTCAAGAACAGAAGACAAAAAAAGCTTACATAATTATAGATTATATAAGAAATCATCCAGAAAATTGGGAAGATAAAATCTTAGAGGCATTATGTATTCTAAATAATCGAGAAGTAATAAGGAAATTAGGAATATCATTCAGTGATTTAGATTTACAATATATTCCACAAATGAGATTATCCTCAAGAAATATAAATGTGATTACAAAATGTTTATATAGATTATGTGAATCTTTGAATGAAAATGAACAACAATGGTTATTAAACCTTGTTAAATGTGAAATATGTAATTACGAACCCTTACTTGACAATGTACATTACCTTGAACTACATATGCTTTATTGGATGCAAATTGGATATATAACAATTTCTAAAAGTAAAATACAAAACACAAGTAAATTGTTAAGACACTTGGAAGAATGTGAAGATAGCTCTCTAAAGATAATTTGTATGGATTTGGAGAAATTTAATAACTGCCTACATGTTGTTGATAATTATAGAATTTTTGGGACAAGTGATAGAAATTATCAGCAATCAATTCCTTTCGAAGAATCATCTCTTACTGGCAATCATTGTTATAAAAAAAGGATACAGTCCATTAATAACGGATTATGTATTATTATTAATCAGATGTACTTTGAAAAAGAGTATGAAACACGATTTGGTACAAGTAAAGATTGTACTAATCTAACTGAAACATTTAAAACTTTTGGGTTTAAAGTCGACTTACTTCAAAATCTGAAGAAAAGCGACATGTTAGAAAAAATGAAAAATATTTCAAAAGATTATGGTACAAAGTATGAATGTTTATTTCTGTGTATTCTGAGTCATGGATATAAAGGTAAGAATCATAATAATGATTAAATATAGGAATCTTTTTTATGATTGGATTTTTTTCTGTATATTTAAATAAAATATATAAATTCTGGAAATAAAAAAAAGTTATAATAAAATTACTACCCAAATAGTACAGAATCATTAAGAATTCAAAGAGAAAAAATTCCTTAGGGTAATTAAAAAATGATTCTATAAAAGTACGCATATTGATTTCTGTAAAATTAAATCGAAGTTGCTTCGAAAGAAATTCTTTTTTTCTCATTTGTAGTACGATTTGTGAGTGCGATAAGTTGCTCTGAAAGAAGTTCTTTTTTTTCTTCATAATGAGTTCGAAAAGAATTACGAGTAATACGTGACATCATCGACAGATGCAATTGAGTTCTATTTCTCGAAATTAAAATCTGTGTAGGATAAAACAAAAGATAAAAGAACATTAGATGACAGACAGATAATTTCTCTCAACATTAGATGAGTGTTTTGAATCATGTTCTAATGAAATAATGATGAAGTAATGCCGTGAGATCTTATCCCTAGTGATGCTTTGAAGGTAAAAACATAAAATTGTTTTCCGGGATAAAATAAAGTATCGACAATATACTTTGACGGTATAATTTAGTTTTGTGTTTATAATTTAGGAACTTAATATTTCTCTGAAGGATATATTTATTGGGTATTTATTAGGTACAGTATCTAAAAACTATTTCGATTTCATTGTGAATTTTTATAAACTAAAAAGATTTCCTTTTGTATTTGAATTGGTGATATAAAAGTGAAATCCTGTGGAATTTCTATGAACATTTTTAGATCAGAAATAGAAGAGGAATACATTTCATAATTTAGAAATTCGAAAACGAATTATTTTTTTAATTCTCTGTGCTCTTTGGGTCCATGTAATGATAATGAAATCACTATATGCAATGTGTGTGTGTGTGTGCGCGCGCGCGCGCGCGCGCACACACACACACACACACACACACACACACACACACACACACACACACACACACACACACACACACATTGCATATGCGCGCGCGCATTGCAAATTTAACATGTCTGTTTTTCCACAATTAATTAGGATATACAGTGTAATGCTCTCTCCTTCGATTTTATACCTATAATTGTGTAAATTTATGTATTTTTATGCGTGGAATATATTCTGAGAAGGACTGTCATTTAAATTTCACGTTTATTTTTAATATATATTTGAATCGCAATTCATATAAAAAGAATGAAAAAGATATAAATTTTGCGGCCATATTGGAATTGTGATGATATAGGCGAGAAATGACACAATGAAATTTATTGCATTTATTAATTTGCAAATAAAAAGATATTTGAATAAAATGACACTTGAGGTGGTTTTAAGACACTTTGTGAAAATGGATGGCTACTATCCTTTCTCTTCATGCTAGTCAATAAAATACACGAAATAACCGTACAATACACGAAATGAAATTTATGCAGACAGAAAAACGGTTTGATAGCTGTTGGAAGAAGTGAAAAATATGATTTTATGAAAAATATAAAATTTAAATAACTATAGCTGTCATCATTTTTATGAATTTAATAAGTTTGAGACAAGTCACATGTGCATGATTAAGCATATAATGAAGTATATAATGAAGTTACATACAATGAAAAATTTCGATGTCAATATATTATTTAATATAAAGATAGACAATGATGAGGAAAAATAGATAAGGTGAATAGGATGAAGCTTCTAATTTTTACTACGATGCTGTGTTGCCACCATCAATGCGTGAGTTCTTAATTGAGTAGTCAGAAGCCTTAATTACATAAAAAATAATTTTGTGTTTTTAATTAATTAAAGTAGAGAGTATGATTAGGCAACCATAAATTATCATTAAATTATTATTTACTAATTTATTGATGTTACAAAACTTCGGACGTAAAAAAAAAATGGAATTTGAACGACGATTTTTCTTCTTAAAATATATTTTATGCATGAAGATAAACAAATTTACAAAATTACAGGAAAATTACAGAAAAATCGAAGGAGAGGGTACTATACTGTATATTTACGTATATTTACTGTATATTTAATATGTTTAATATACTTAATTATTACTAAATGTGAGATATTTATATCAGGAGGTGTAATAACGTCAGACGAAAAAGAAATTTCTTTGGAAACGATTGAAAAAACTATTTGTTGCGTGGAATTAAAGGATGTTATGAAAATTATTGTCATTCAAGCCTGTCAAGGAAAAACACGTGGTAATGAAAAAAAAATTATATAGAATTAGAATTACTGTAAAAAGAAGTCTACATATTTAAAAGAATAATGTATTAAGAAAAATTTTAGAAGTTTATGTATGTTATATTAATAATGGCATTTTTGTAAGATGCAAAAAAAATACTACAAATTTTTATAATATAATATAAATTATGTTTATCATAGGGGAAAGAAAGATAAAATGATGAAGCAACTAAGATGACATTTTGCTAATTTTTCTAAGCTAATAAAACAGATAACAGCTCAATGCCAAATTTATTAGAAATTTTTAATGATAATAGACATAGAGATAATAATCTATTGTAATTTGATTTTAATTTTGTATTAACATATCTAGATAATATAATAAAAAATATATTTTGAATACATCTATGTAATTTTGTGATTTTCTATCATAACGAATTATAGTGAATATATTTTTACTTTCTCCATTAAATTACTGTATAATATCTAAAATATATAATAACGTATTATTATTTTCCATTTTTTATATTGCAATATTTTTTAAAATAAATAAATAAGTGAATGATTAGATGAACGTAGTAACTATGGAGTAAGATAATCGTCGTATCAAAAATTATATAATCATAAATAAATGTTTTACCTCTAAATTAAAAACAGTTGTTCTTTTTGTTTTTGTCTAAATTTTATTTTCTTGAAATTACATTATTATAATATTTTTTGTTCATAAGTATTGTTTATTTCTATTTATTGTGTTATTCAAATATTATAATAATAGAATATTTGAATAACACAATAAATAGAAATAAACAATACTTATGAACAAAAAATATTATAATAATGTAATTTCAAGAAAATAAAATTTAGACAAAAACAAAAAGAACAACTGTTTTTAATATAAAACGAATAATATAAAACGAATAATATAAAAAGTTTGTAAAAAATTAATTTTTCTGCATAAAAAAATTTTAATCTTTATTTTACTAAAAGTCATTTGATTCACATATGAGGGCAAATGATAAAATTGATATGTACTCAAAAAATTTAAATCATACAAAATTCTAATTTATTTATAAACTTTTCAGTTTCTGCAAATGACAGATAAAGACTAATCAGAAAAAAATGATCATTATTTTTATGCCGACACAAAAATCACAAAAAATCAACAAATCTTAGAGTCATCATCATATGTTGCTTTCTTCTATGTATACTCCAATATTTATTATATATTTTCTTTCGCAATAAATAAAATATTATTTAATAAATTTTATTATCGATCGCAATGCTTTAATCATATATATCGTCAGAAAAATAGCGATTGATATGAACATACTCTGTTCTACAAATTATAATAAATTATAAGTTATGTCGTACATCAGTGATGAAACGTCAGAGTTTATTCTCATTGACTATTGAAACATCGGACAGCATCATAATCGTAATGATTCAAATTGAATTCACCATGGAATTAACATTTACAATGAATTTATGATTGCTTGTACTATGAGGCTTAAAATCATCATAAAGAGTTTACAATAGATATTGTGGTAAATGTAGATTAGTATATAAAGATAATTTACTTCTCTTTTCAGGAAGTACACAATTACATAATTACATGACAAAAGATGATTTATCCGATTCTCTTGCACCTGTAAAAGATATACGACAGTTCGCAAACTTTTTTATATTTATGTCTACGATACAAGGTTTTTTGTCAATACGTCATAAAGAACAAGGTAATTAAAATTTATTTATATAGACTCCCTAAAAGTCTAGAAACACTCAAATATCTCGGAAAGGATCATAAAAAAATACATAAAAAAAAGAAAAAAAAATAACATAAGAAATTGTAAAGTTTAAAATATCTAACGGAAGTGATAATAATTCAATTTGGGATTAAATACCTAAGGTCATCATTTATAAACCAAATTAAATTATTTAAATGACAATCTCCACTTTTTATTGTATTTCAGCAGACGTAGAAAATAATAAAACAAATTGATTGATATAGAGAAAACATAATTGTTTTTGAAAAGAAGTATATATTTACATATTGCAAATTTTTTTAAACAATATGTATCTATATCTTTTTTACTCCATTAACTTTTTGATGACTGTGTCTTAATACTTCTTTATCCAGAATAATTAGAATAATAGTATCTTGCAATGAAACATATGTGAATCTATTTAATAAAATAATGACCACATGAAAAGATCTCGAAGTAACTCCATCTAATAAATTAGATAAATTATCACAATTATATGGCTTCTTTGAAACTTTACAATCTTCTATCTGAAATATTTTTCTACTAACGAATAGTTCGGGGGAGAATTTCGGGTGTATAACATAATTTTATTTAATTTTATTCAATATATACAGTTTAATCACTTGTCACTGTAATTACATTGTGTCCACTTTCAAAAGCATGATTTAGTTGTTTTATTTAAAATTTAAAGTAAATATGAATTCTGAAATTTATATAATTTTGAACTGAAGAATTGATTTTTATTAAGTCATCATGAAGATTGCTTATGGTTATCATAAAGAATTCGTTTTTCATTACAAATAATAATTCAATCGAAAAATAGGTCTCGTTTATGATGAATCTATAACAAATGCATGATAAATATATATTCAGCTTTTTCAATTTGCTTTAATCGATTAAGTCATGTATAGTATTTACTTATTCATATTTTTATTTTAATTATAGAAAAATATATATTACAGTTAAATTCAATATTCATTCTTTTAGCAAATTCTCTTCTTGTTTGATGAAGATTTTTCACTAAAACTTTTAAAATATTGTTATTGACTAAAACTTTAGATTTATGCGGTTCATTTTGTAAAGAAAAATTTCCAGAATGGAATTTTTCGAATTAGTACTGTATTTTCATTAACAATTTTTTCTCCAAAAGTTCTGTTAATATAGCTATAGTAGCATTAATACCCAATTTAAAATCATATAAAAAAAGTATACGAATTTCAATAGAATTTATGTTTATCTCGAACTTTAAACAAAACAACTAAAACATACATTTTGAAAAAAGTTTTATGAATACAATGTATATATAAGTGATTAAATTGTATAAAAATTGCGCTACAAAATGAATATAATTATTATAGTAAAGTATTAATATTTTTAATTAACGAAAATCCGATGTTTTATATACGCCGATTTAACACAGCCGCGCGCGCGCGCGCTTTAATCGCTAATAATTTAAAAATTATTTGAATCTCGATATTTTCGTATTAGAATTTTCGTTTTATTTTTAAATTTGGAATATGTTATAAAATTTTCGGTTGCGAGTTGTAAGACACCCTGTATATGTATTTACGTATGTACATATATATGCGTGTGCATGCGTGCATGTGTACGTGTACGCGTGCATGCATATAATTATAATAATTAATATAATAAATAATTATAAATGTTTTAATGTAAATTTATTTTCAATTATTCAGGATCGTGGTTTATACAAGAAATTTGTAAGATCTTCAAAAGATATGGGAGTCAATTAACTTTTCTTGAATGTGTCAGAGAAATAATGACATCAATGAGAAAAAAGAAAGGAATGATAGATGGAAATTGTATTGCACAATTGCCAGAAATACGCCAAGATCGTTTGGAATCAGATTTCCAATTAAAGAATATAGTTATTCCTGTAATAACTAACGAAAGTATATCATAAATTTATATGTACAATATGGATATATGTAAGTGAAAAATGTATTAATGTATTAATGCGGATCAGAAAGATTAATTCTTAAAACTAATATGTGATAATATGTGATAAAATGTAAGAAAGGTCAACATAAAAAATGAAAAATATAAATTTCCTTATGATTTAATAAAATTTGTGAAATTTTGTTTATTATTGAGAGGAGGATGTTTTCACTTCGAGTTTCTGACGAGAACAGAACTTTGTGTGCAAGACGGACCTTCGTTCAAGATGAGATAGGCGGTATTTTCGTTAATACAACCAATAATGCAACGCGTCCTGATACGAAACATGATAATTGGAGTGGTTTTATAAAAGGGAAATAACATGATAATTGGAAAATGTATTGATATGTATTGCGATGATTTGTTTGGATAGGACTAATAAACCTTGTAATCGGTCACGAAGTGAAAGTTGGTCAGCATAATTGTTTGGGCCTTATTCGTTGAGAAAAAAAAGGAAAAGATTTTAATATCGGGATACTTAAAATCTACTTGACAAAAAAAATAAGGGAAAAAAAAGGATTCTTGAATATCGAGTTGCCGGCACGTAACAATGCACACGAATATAATCACAAATTCCTAAATCGAATCGGTACGATATAAGAAACCTCGTGATGGATTTAGGAAACCTACGATTTAGGGAACTTAGATAGATATAATAAAAATATCGATTTAATACTTGTAATTATTGCAATATATATATATATATATATATATATATATAATTAATGTAAAATATTCTACAATAATTTTTCTTTTATGAAAACAAAAATTCTGAATAAAATTACATGATTATTTATTAGCTATATAAATTAATCAAAAATTAATATCAGTTGTATCTGATTTCTTAAAATGTTATTAGCTCTCACAAAACAAGATGTAATCTGTTAAATTTTTGTCTATATTATTTATTTCTTATTTATTTGTTACCAAATATTGCTTACATTAAGAAATATAAAATATTAACGAGGTATATTGTGTATTTAAGAATATGATTGTATATTTAAGAATATGAGTCGGTCATTCGATCGTGAAATATTACATTAATAAGTTTACCATAATATTTGAAATTTTATTAAGAATAAATATTTTAAAATACGAAAAATATTTTGTGAACAGAATCATATATTAAACTTTATTTTTATAACAATGGAAAAAGAAAGATATCATTTTACAAATAGAATTAATATTTCTAATAAATCTTAACCATTTCTGAATGTATCATTATACTATATATTGTTACATTTCATTGAATTGACACAAGCATTGGTTATCACACGTATTATAAAAAAATACAATAGTTCGAAAATAGATATGAGACTGAAACCAGCAAGTAATCCAAGCAAACCACCAAATGATGCTATAAATATTGATAAATATTATTATCATTTTCATATGTATGACATTTAAACATAAGAATGTTTATCTTACCAAAAATATTGCGCCAACTGTAATTGACTGATCGTCGATATTGAAAAGCGACTAAATCATTGAAGAATATATGTATTACACTATGATTGCGGATGCTGATACCGTTACTGTAAAATAACATATTGATAATATTAATATTAATAATCAATCAATGTAATAAGCCGAGATAAGTTTTAAAGAATAAGATTGCCTGGTATTGTCTGGTATTTGTCTCGATAGGCAAGATTAGGTGCCTGATAATATTTCTATTTTTTGAATCTGTATACACACACAACACGCACGCATGCGCGCACGCACGCACGCGCGCACGCACGCACGCACGCGCGCACGCACGCACGCACGCGCGCACGCACGCACGCAC
>NW_028297107.1:12500-31073 GCF_055798465.1 Pogonomyrmex barbatus | reverse complement strand
AAACTGCCACCACTATAATATAGATCAGTATCGAGAGTTCCGAAAGAACTTTCAATGGGGTAATAATACAGAGAGCAATCTGGTATACATCCACAAGGTGGCTTTTTGATATCATCTATCTTCTTTGGTAGATTTTGATGATTTTGTTTTATCTCTGGCCACGAAGTATCTAAAAATACTGTAAAAAATAAAAATATATGTTTTTTTATATATATATATATAAGGAAAAAATGCCAGAATCTCGAAATATCTCGCAAAATATGTTTTATAGAAAACTGTGAAATGCAAAGCTTTATCTCAAGGTAATAAGAGCTTTATCTCAAGGTATAAAGAAAATAGAATGTGTTCCTAAGTTGTGGATGAAGTTAACTATAAATGTGCACAGCCGAGTATTCGCGAGCGCCTGTGGACGCTATACCCAACTTTAGCCAAGTTTTGTCAATTGCTATTTGCTATTTGCATGTTTAACCGTTTAAAATCTTAGAATGGCCTACTCAAAATTCAGATTTGAATTTGATAAAAAATATCTGGGCATTAATTGAAAAAAGGGAAGAACAAAATATATTAGAATATTAGAAATACACCAGAATATTACAAATATTTATATGTATATGCGTATTCGACCTATTGTCAAAATCAAAGACTTATGGATCAAATATTAAAAACTGCAAAAAGCTCTAATATTTATTGAAAATCAGTCGTGCAAAAAAATTGATTCCATGAAAAAAATTTGTATTAAATATAATAATGATGACAAGATGATTTTTTTATGGAATGTCAAAACATTATACATAGGCTATATTCCAATATTTTCTATAAGTGCTAACAGCACTGCAAATGCGTTCCGATATACATGAATGCTCTTACAGCTCTACTGAATTATATCAGTACTTATTGAGCATCAGAGTGAGTATCAGAATGCAGTCATAATACTACATATTTTGTTTTTCATTTTGCTTTTTAAAAAAATAATAGTATTATTTATTTTAAAATTCCATGTGCATGTTCAATTTTATTCTTTTCTACATATATCTACTTATGCACACTTACATTTATATTTCTTTAAACATTGAATATCCCTGAGATTGCATACTCTGGTACCTGAAATAATAATAACTTTACTTATTTTAATTAATACTGTATATACAAATATCTATCAGTAATTATAATAATGCTATTAAGAACTACTCGGTAGTCTGTAAATCGAATAGTTATAATAACGAAAAAATAAACTGTAAAATATAGCCAAAGCCGATGAAAATTAAGTACATAAATTATTGTTCCCAAGTTCATTATAAAGTTAATAATTGTAATAAGATAAATAAATCAATATTAATGCACACACCAATCTTAATCACATTATTTTTGTAAAACTATGAATTCTTATAAATATAAATAATAAAAATTTATTTATGATTAGTAATCCGATGATTGCAAACTTAAAACAGATCTTCAATTTACGCGGTTACAATAGTGCATATTTTTTGAGCCATTCCCTTCCGAAATCAGAACTTAAAAATATCGAAAACTGACAATAATCGAAAAACTGACTGCGACCAAAAATAATCGAAGCCAAATCACTGCGTATCGCAAAGAATTGTTGACCGCCTTCGAATTTCCTCGATCAGCGGGGTCTTTCTCCTATGTGTTGAGATCCTTTCTATCCATTCTATTCACCGATCGATATATAAATTCTATAAAAAACTATTCTCACATAAATTTCGTTTATTTTTCAATCATATTGTTTTTCAGTGTCAAATCTCATGATTGTAAAAGACAATAAGAATTATAAATATGCTTTCAAATTTTTAAATTCTTTTTTATGTGAGCAATATTTGTCTATTCATATATTTTCATAATTTGTCTACTTACTATTTTGTGGAAAATAATAAGGAATGCAACCGCATTTTGCTCTTGTAATGCTAGCCCGACATTCCGCAAGACAATTGTGATAGGAATATATCGTAAATGTTAAGTTCCTCTCTTGAACATTTGCATATAGCACTTTGTCAGCCTCATCATTAAATATGCATTTCCGAGTAGAAATAGTCAAATCCTTCACTTCTGGTTTTGAATACATTTCTGCAGGATTGATGCTGACAAAATGTTGACTGTTTAATTGTACTAATTGCATTTCGGCATTAAAATCCGGATAATCGAATGAGTAATGTATTATGACCTATGATAATACATAATACATTTAATTGTTAAATTTATAGCAAGAGATTAATTATGAGAGAAAAGAGAGAATACATAAAATAAAGAGTTGATTTAATAAAAAAGTTTTTAATAATCTGTCGGTCCACAATAAGTGATTTAAGTTTTAAAAAGTAAGAAATTGACCAATTATAATCGAATATGAAAAGAATACTCGACTATGATTAGTCAATTTCTTACGGCTTAAAGATTAAATACTTATTGTGGACCGACACTAATATGACATAAGGGACTTGTTATAACTACTTTGCAACCGATTTGATTTTACTTGAAATATTATATATTATTAAATATAAAAATCATAAGGGACAAGTATTTTTTACATCCGCCAAATTTGTGCTTTAAAGAGTAAAGCAACCCTTCAAAGCCAACGCATGTATTTGATTCGAATCAATTATCAATGAAAGGGAAAGATATATAACAAAATATATATAATATATAATATATAAATAATAATATATAATGAGATATATAAAAAAATGTTTTAAATCAAATTTTATGGTTTTTTATGTACTTTATAATTATATATTTAGATTTTAAAAAGATTAATACTTTTTAAAGTATCCCATATTCCATTATAATTTTCAATTAATATATATCATATCATAATTTAAATTTCTTTCGCTAAGAATAAAAATTAAAGGAGATTTGGAGAGTTATTGTAAATGAAATGATTCTATTTATAAATACATTTTTAAATTACTTAATACGCTATAATAAAATGTTAAATATTATTCATATTATTTTGTTGATTTCAAGTAATTGGAAACAATTAAGTAGATAAGTAAGAAAAAAAAAACAACTAAAAATTACCTTCACTCCATATGCTCCGGTAATTGTCGCGTGATAGTCATTCGGATCAATATTTACTACTATTGTCATACCAGTCTCAAATCCACAAGCGGTAGACCTTTTCATACTTTAACAAGAATATATAACAAAAATGTTTAATATTAATATAAATATATCATATAATGTAATATGATTATTGGTAGAATGCAGAATCGAATTTTATGTTCACAAATTATTTAATAATCTTTTGTTGCATGTTCTATATTTATATTTATTTATTAAATTTATGTGTTTTATTTATTTCCTTTTTTTCGTGTAAATCTTAAATCTTTCATAAATCCTAACTACTATATTTGAAATGCCCAATGTAAAATTCAAGTCTGCAAAAATACGATTTATACTTGTCTAATGTTGCCGCATCTGGAAAAGTGTAATAATTAAAACTACAGCATAGACCATCTCTTGATAAACTTTTCTTAAAATATCTGTCACATTGATCAGTTGTGCTTTTCCACTTGCATATTGTCAATAACGTACTACAGTTTTGTGTTATCTGAAAAAAATTTCCCGATTAATTCTTTTTTTTGGAACAACAGAATTAAAAACATAAAATGATTGCAATATACACAAATATAACGAATTGATAAGAAAATAACATATTGTAATACATTATTTAGTAAATTGATGTAATTTAATAAATTAATATAATTCTAATTTAAGTGGATTCTATTTAAGTTTTATATGCATTTAATTTAGTATATTACACACAATTTAGTATATTACACACACGCACACGCATACACATACGCATACACACGCGCGTACGCACGCACGCACATGTATATACACGCACGCATGTTGTTAAACGTCGATTGAAGTCGATTAATGCTTCTATTTTGTTATCATCAACTTCGATTGGTCTCTCTGAACATCTTTAACATCGAAATCTTTAGATCGAAATTTTGCAAACCAATTCTGATATAGTTTTAAGGCATCTTCACCGTACACATCGCATAATTTTTTATGAGCTTGCACAGCGTTTTTTTCTTTTCGGAAGTAATAGAGTAAAATATGACGAAAATGTTCTTTTTTATTTTCCATATTAAAATCAACGTCAAATAAACAATTTTTAACGAAGTCACGTTTTTTTCTAAAACAAGCTTGAACTATAATCTATCAGGATATACAGCAAATCTGTCCTTTAAAATGAAATCAGTTACATTGCAAGAGATGTATTTCCAACTATTAGGAAAAAAACGCGATTACTTTTTGTCCGATCCAATAGTTATTATTTTAAAATTCTGTTGTTATAATTCTATTATCCTAATCATTAATATAAAAATATATATACATTATATAATACATATATAATACATTAATAATAGAAAATTTAGTGCTAATTATTTAGGAAAATAAAAATTATTTAGTGTATCATTTCATCGAAATAAATAGTTTTAAACAATCGTATTTATTCAATCAAGTAATATGATTTAGTATGTACAATGAAACAACGATGATTTGAACAAATAAATGTTTCATTTATAATTATATTGTTGAATCAAACGAATCAAACGGATAGGAATGATAGGTAAATGTAAAAAAATTATTCTCTTTATGTATTTAGCTGTTACAAGAAGCATTGCGTTATGTTTGCGATCGACTTGTAACTAATGTAGAATTTTAAAACGTTGACGCACTTAACATGAGCTATGATTATGCTTTTTGATATTTAATTTCTTTGTGATTATTAATTTCTTTGTGATGACAATATATTTTTTTTTTTATCAAAGAAACTCCATCTTCTTATAAAATTTATTTGAGAATTTTATAATCATATTGTACGTATACGTACGATAAACATTTTCTATACGTACCAAATTCATTATATTAAGAACAGATAAATGATTATCATCTATAATATCTTGTAGACGAGTAAGGTTCTCTTGAACGTCATATCCAAATATTCCTGGTACTAATAATTCATTCATTAACCGCATCTCTTGAATTAAATATTCTTTTGAGATATTGGCTGGTATCTTTCTGTGAAAAAAATACAATTGGTATAACAAAGAGAAAGAAAGTTTTTCAGCAAATTTGCACTATATTGTTAGCAAAGTAACGACAATTCTAATTCGGAAGCTCTAAGTGGTTAAAGTGGTTAAAAGGGCAAGAGGACAGCGCGGGATATTCCATATATCATATAAAAGTGTCAGTTTTTTAATAGAAAGAAAGTAAGAATAACTATTCAATAACTGTTCAAATGTCGGAGCAATTAGAGGGGCAACATGTGGCTCAGATTGCTACATGGTCAAAGCAAAAATAATGTGTCCTGTTAAGCACATGGGAAGAAGAGAGGAGTAACGGAGGGGCAAACGGGGAAATGTTTATATTTTTATTCATTTCGTTTCATGAAAAAGTTAATTATTGCAAACTTCGAAACAGCATTAAAAAGTTATTATCTTATGTAAGACACTATTTATCTTTATATTATTTTTATGTCAAATATTGTATTGTTATAAAATTTTATATGCAATGCTCTTACATCTTTATGTTTTTATATACAATGTCATATTACCAAAATTTTTAACTTTTGTTTAAAAAAAAATGTAATCCAAAAACAAAATGATAGTACTTACAAATTTTCGATAAATTCTTTAGTCAAATTGTAAGATATACGATTAATATTGCACACTGTTATTGCTGGAAATGGATAATTCCATATTCCACGATGTGTCGACTCGATAATTGTTAGAGTAGGATGAGTGACATAATAATTCCAAGCCATTTTCATTAAAGCAATCGCACATCCTAATGAAGCGAATACTGCTATTGCCCAAATAATCCTATAATAAATAATTTTTGATTTATAATACATATGTTATTAAAAAACATTGGATAGAGAACATTTGCTTTAACATATATATTTAATGTGATGTTAATATATACGATTAAACGAGCAAATTATCTTGAAAAATTATTTGCTTTGTACTTCATTTATAAAATCACATTCACAATTTCAATATATTGTATTTCGAAATTTGTATCTACCGTTCTACTTTGGAACGTTGAATTTGGCTAATATATTTGTAACCATGTAATCCGGTGGTGCAACAGAATTCAGCGGCTTGTCTTTTCAGGATATTCCAACATTTTGCATTTGTAACTACCACTTTATGTTGAATTTCATATGTCGTAACTTTTTTCATATTTAACTTAATTATTAAATATTTTAATGTTACCGCGAATAATGAGAAATGCGAGAGAGCAAATGGAAAAGTGATATAAAACATTCTTTTCATGATTTTACATTAGCGTGTTTTAACTGCTGTATATTATCAGCACAAGTAAATAGCAAAAACATATAATACAGTACATACGAATAACATAAAATATTCATTCGACCTTCCGTTGGCGCGTGATAATTTCAACTCTCCTGATCACGATTTCATTCCTATGTAATTAATTATTAACCAATAAGAATGTTAAAACACAATTAATACATACATTATAGATTCTCATGCCATTTGTAATTATGTTTTTTTAAATCGAAAAACTCCGTTTATATTTCATGACAATGAAATATTTGTTTGATACAGATGATAAACGATAATGTACAAAGAAAAAATAAAATATGAGCGTTGTTAAATACTGTCATTATGTATAAGTATAGACTTTACATGACAAAAAAAAAGTAATTATTTTTTTTTGTTTAGAATAACTCAATATAATTTTTGTACACAATTTTAATTTAATAATTGTTTAGAAAGAGATTAGAATCAAAGTTCATTATTTGAATAAAAGCATTCTGTAATTGATGTAATTTTCTTTTAAATGAAAATCTTATTTGAAAAAATTGAAAGTCATATAGGCTGTGTTCCGATATTCACTGTCAGTATAGAAGATCTATAATACACGTGACCTGAACTATATATTTTCAGTATGACGTGTACACTGCAGAGCCAAGATTGTGAATTTCTGTAATGCTCTCTTTTGTTTTCTAATGTTATTTTGTTTAATTTACTTAAAATACTTTTATAATATTTTTATAATAATTTATTTCTTTCGATTTAAATGATGTATTTTGCTTATAAAATAAAACTAAAAAATAAAATAAATATTTTATTTTTGCAAATACATAAAAAAAGTGTGTTAAAAAGAATTTAAAAATATTGTCAAAATATAAATTCGAATTTGTCGCGTGACAAAGAAGGGAGTTGAAAAATGATCAATTTTGGCCGTGAATAGATACTTTTAAAATCGAGGCATTTATTAAATTCGAAAATTCATAAATTTATAAAAGAAAGTTTATTTACCCAAGAAAGCTTGGAAAACTTTCCAAAATTAATAAAATAGGTTATTTGAATGAATTATTTGAAGACATTGTTGAAAAAGTTCATTTTGTTTCTAATGAACAATGATAGATTCCAAAATTGGGATATTTACATTTAACATATATTTAACACATTAAATATTGTAAGAATATTCTATCAGGAAGATAGAGAGAGAGATCCACACACACACACACACACACACACACACACACACACACACACACACACACACACACACACACACACACACACACACAAAATATACAGAGTGAATCGTAACGCATTGATTTTTTTCAAAGCTGGTATCGAAAAATGTTTCGTACAAAAGTTTAAGGCTCGGTTGTCTCTCTGCAGCCATATTGAATTATGACATCAGAGGCGAGAATGTAAAAAGTTTAATGTAAAAAGTTTCTTGCATCGTATAGCTTTGTTTTGTATTTTTTCCTTAAAAACATGATATTTTCGTATTCTTAAAACTTGTAAAAAATACCAGAAAGTAAGATATTTGTCCAATAAATCACATACAAGTGTAAAATAAATCTTGAAATAATGGTACATTGCTTAGCTATCGGAAATTATCACATCACTAGATCTAGTTGTTGATTTCGTTCAACAAGATTTGTAGCTTCGCCGAAAGCGCACTGGATGATAAGAGAATGCAGTATGATATAGTTAATTCTTAATTAGAAGCAAGAACTAAGCCTGAATCCTCATGCAGACACCGGCGCTTTGACACAGATACTGATTGATGAAAAATGAGTAGTGGGGATAAAAATGGCGGCGAATGAATCTTTACTATTTTTTATTATTGTTTGTTTTATGATTTTAAATTATTTTTTCTTTAATTGATAAAAAATATTTATTTCATTTGATTAATTTTGTTAGAAAGTTAATTGTGAAACAAACTTATCTTTTCTTTATGATATTATACCTGATATCTCTGTGTTAATATATTACAAGAATATATTTTATTTATTATATTGTAACGACTGAGTGGTGATGCATGTCGCCTGTCGTTGCAATATAAATAAAATATGAATATAAATAAAATAATAATAAAAATAAAAAATTAAATAATAAATAATATATATTATAATAATAATATAATATAATGTAATATATTATAATAATATATTATAATAATAATATAATATAATATAATAAATATAATATAACATATAATATAATATGTTGAATAATTTATTACCATTTATTATTTATTTTGTTATCATAAGATATATTGTTTAATTTTATTTAATTATTTAAACAATTTTTTTAGAATCTTCAATGGCTGATGAAATATAAAATGTCTATACCTCTCTTTTAAGGTTATCCGACAAGTTAGATTTAATCCTCAATAGTTATTCTAACAAACTTGCTGCATTTTTTTATTCGTTCTATATTATTCTTCCGAGTTTCTTCATGAAGTTGAAGATTATTTGGTTTTCTTTTTGCTTGATCATCTCGATACCTTTATCGTCAAATTTTTCAACTGAGTTTATCACGCATCCTTTCCGTTATGCTTATTATGCACCAATCACATTACTTGATATAAATTTAGTTTGAGTTAGCAGGCATTAGATATACGTTCAGATCGGAACTAAAATAAAGTTGAAGGAAAACAAAATAGATTGACCGAAGATTAAACTTTGTTCAAAATTGAACTCAATTTACAGGAATCTAAATTAAATCATGTTGCAAGAAACGGAGTGTACACTTTTTGAACTGCTCCAGTTCAGGAATAGAAAACAAACTTAGAGGCGCTGATGGATGAATACCAGTTAAGACGCGGGCATGACAGCTCTCAGGCTTTTCTTTGGTGTCACTCAACGTGTTATGTTTTTATAAAAGTTATAATTGGTAAGTAATTAATATATGTTTATTATAAATAGTTTTATTTTTATGTCTTTTACAAATGACACTATTGGAATATTGTTATGCTTATTGAATACCAGATAAATAATATGTTATTTATTTACAAGGTTAGATTAAGTTCTTAAGATTATTATTATTTATAAGGTTGTTATTGTTAAATAGTTGTAATAATACATATAAAACACACACACACACACACACACACACACACACACACACACACACACACACACACACACACACACACATACACACACACAAGTGTAGTGTAGTGTACATTCGATAAGAATTAGTCTCTCTGACTCTGTAAAATTTTTTATTCTTATTTTGTTCCATATTTTTATAAACAAAATTTTTATAAACAAACTTGAACTTCAGAAGAAACAAACTAATCGACGTTTTTTTTTTCAATATTCTTCCGAGTTTCTTTACGAAATTGAAGATTATTTGAGTTTTCTTTTTATTTGATTTTTTACTCGATACTTTTATCGTTAAATTTTTCATCCTTTCCGTTATGCTCATCATGCACCAATCATAACACTTGATACAAATTTAGTTTGAGTTAGCAGGCATTGGATATACGTTTAGTTGATCGGAACTAAGATAAAGTTGAAGGAAAACAAATCAAGATCGAAGATTAAACTGCGTTCAAAATTTTGAATGCAATTTACAGAAACTCTGAATTGAATTATGTTGGAGGAAATGGGCATAAATGTAAATATTTACGTTTTGCTACTCATTTTTTCCATATTTTTCCATATATACTCTATTTACTCTATACTTCAGTGTTTATAGAATTCTTGTTTTTATTCTTTTTCTATTCATATATTACACATAGTAATCATAATATTTTTTCTAATATGAAAAAGTTATAGAGATAAAATATTTGTATAATGTACAGTATAAGGACATTGATTAGAAAATTAGGCAAAAGATATTGATAATTGATAAAAAAAACGTAATTTTGAGAAAAATATATAGTAATTAAAATTCATTTCACAAGATGACCTCGCTATAATCTTATATTACATTTTTAACATCAATGAAGCAATACGATATCGATATTACGTAAAACAGTTTTGCCTTTCGAACATCATAAAGTGACAAACAAACGATAACATTTAATAACCTTTATGTGATATAATACAATTAAATATTCCTTACATTTTCAATTATTTGAAATTTTCGTTTCTTAGATTCATGAATTTTAAGATTTATAAATTTTAATTTTATATACAATATCTAAGAATATTGTTTTTTTGCCTTTTTGTGATTTTATTTAACTTAGTTAAAGCATAATATATTTAATAAATAAATGGTGCCTTTAGCAAAAATTTTTTTTTTTTTTTTTTTAGAGACATAATTATTAAAATATTTATATTAAACTTTAAGAAAATAAAGCCATATTTATTTATATATTATTAATTATAATTGTATAAAATAAATTCTTTATGATAGCTTATGAGATATTTTATGTTATGTTTATAAACATATATTAGAAGATTTTGAAATGTGTTATCACTTATTTTTTTATGATTTCATTTTAATAATGTGAAGTAATAATAAATAATTTATTGAATAATAAATATTTAGTATTTTAATATATATATATATATATATATATATATATATATATACACACAAAATGATATTGATTAATTAACTTATACATGTAAATAAATATGTATATATATACATGTAAATAAATATGTAAATCATCTATATCTGATTTCACATCTAAAATTCATATTTAAAAATGAAATGACTGCTTAAATTGTTTTTTGAAATTTCCAAGGTATATGCATCTGGAACAGAATTATATTGACAAACACTTTTAAAATTAATAATTAATTAATAATTAAAATTAATTATTTTTTATTTAAAATTTGTTTTTACTATAAATATGTCTCAAAAATTAATTTAAAATAAGAATATTTAATATTTTAATATTACAAACATGTTGAATTGACTTAAATTAAAATAGATGAACAATTTTATTATTCTATTGATTTCATCATATAATTTTTATCAATCTTTCTCAATCCCTACTAGAAGCAAAGCTTATAGCTTACATATATCATCTTTGTTTGTCGAGTGGTGATAGAGATGGAGTGGAAATCTGTAGTTAGATAATTTATAATCTCGAATAGTTTTTGCGTGACCGTTGTGCTTCATTAGCGTCTTTGTTCTTTACAGTTGATTGAAAATGGGCATTTTGAAATTTTATAAAGTACCTGGTCTGAAAACAGGTCAATTGAAAAGTAAATTGCATAAAGTGTCGGAAATTGTATCCTCGATTATAGATCTTGAAACTGAATTATGTTATTATGTGGAAACAGTTGAATCACTTGAAGAAAATGAAGTTCAAATATTAAAGTGGATCTTGTCAACTCCCTTCCAAGAAGAATATTTGCGATGCAATAGCATATTTAATGATATTCAAGATCATGCTATTGTTATTGAGATTGGACCGAGGTAAAATTTTATTTTATGATTATGTTTTGCCTTACTTTATAATTTTTTGCTTTCTATAAAATCTCTTTTATCGATATATATATATATATATATATATATATATATTGTATATTATTTTTATGTTTTAAGTATATAGATTAATGATTGTTATAGATTGAATTTTTCGACTGCATTTTCTACGAATGTAGTTTCCATATGTAAAACTGTAAAATTGTGCAAAGTAACAAGAGTAGAAGTGGCGACTAGATATTGTATTAAGTATAAAGGGAGATTTGATAAGAAAATAGAAAATGCTGTACGTATATATTTAATTTTATCATTTGAGTAATAATTTTCAGTAATAATTTGTCTAAGAAGCTATCTCTTCTGTCCTCCTTTCCTTTCCCTCCTTGATCTTTTTTTATCTCTTTTTGTTTTCTGTACTCTATCTTCTCTATTCTTTCTTTTTCCTTTCTCCTTAAAAAATAAATCATCTGTATTTATTAATATTATTTATTATACAATGTGTATTTTATATTCAAAATGATATTGCACAGAATGCTCCCATATAACTGGCCATTTCATTTTTTTCATAGTGATTATATATAAAATATATAAAAATTGTCTTTATATTAAAATAGAATAGACTAATTATAAAAAAAAAAATATATTTCTAAAGGATTAAGAGAGGCATGCATAACATTTTTATGGTTACATGAATATTTCAATTTAGCAAAGTTACAACGTTCTCTTTAATGAATACAACAATGTGTGGTATAACAAAATGCTTTTATAAATTATACAAATGACATAGAATTCTTTTAGTTCTTGGTGAATTTGCTAAAATTACAACATATTATAGTTCTTTATTCATCGATCAAAAGTTTTCATGAGCACAAAGCTAGTCTATAGTTATTTAAAATGTTATATTTTATCATTATTTTAATATTGATCTAAATAAGCTCTTTCATACATCGAGATATTTTTTAGATAATAATATATGTAATTTATTTATACATGTATGAATGTTTTACATAGTATGCGTGTTTACATATATGTGTATGTCGGAGGAGGAAAGGATAAATATATAGTATATACTTAGCATATACTTAGTATATATTTATAATATGTAGTATATAGTATATAAGAGTATGTACAAGTACTATTTCTCTTAGCTCTTAGAGTATGTGTTTAAAAATGTTTGGGTAACAGAAAATAATACTTGCTTATTTTCATCTACTCACTCACAGACACATATATGCACGCATATACGCATATAAACACACGTTCAAGCAAACATATAACATTCTCATATAAAGATTTTTGACACAGTGAATCAAGAAGTACAATACATACTATAATTTCAATTAATTTCATCGAAGGCTGAAACTTGTAAGGATTATTCGATTCTTTAATTCGTTTGATGAATTTCATGATTTTAACTATTATCTTTTGATTTTCATCGTTCTGTAACCAATTTCTGATTCTTATATTAGCAATGTGTAAAAGGTTATTATATGGCTAAAAATAAAAAGGCGGTACCCATGAAAGCCACATGATTATAATGTTTCTTTTAGATTCATATGTGTGTATGGACGTGTATATGTGAGCACGCGTACACGCGTGTGTGTATATGCGAGCATATGTGCGTGTAGGTGCATATGTATATACTTATATATTATAGATTGTAGATGCCTTGGGAGATAAAATGACAGAATGTAGATATATGAAACCTATTGAAACATTTGATCATGGCTTTAGGCCAGAGAAATGGTTTGAAGTTGATGTAATCAAAAATGGCAGGAAGGCTTTAGAAGAAGTTAATTTGAAATTGGGTGAGTAGAAATATTTTATATTAAAAAAAATATCAATATTTTATATTAAAAAAAAAAATCTTTTAGTTAAAGTATTAATAATTGAAATATATCTTTTAACTTAAAATTAAACAAATGTACCAGTCATGCATTTATATATACTGCCTATCAAGTGCATATAATATATGCATTCATATGTAAGCGTGGCAAGCTGTTTTATTTTTTAATAGCGGCTAAAAAATTATGTCGAATGTTAAATTCTTAAAAAATAATTGCCTAAAAAGAAATTACGATTCTTATTAATAAATTAAATTAATTATTGTATGACATAATAATAATTGCTTAAATTAAAATTATGTCTCGATATAATAGAAATTCGAAATTATTATGTCGCGATAATATTAATTCATGCAATTATTATTATGTATGATAGAAGTTGTACAATGCAATATGCAATACGATGTATCTTCTTTGAAAAACTACTACTATGAAATTTCTTTTCAAGGTGACCTTCAAATGACTGTCTAAAGTCAAACCAATGATATCATCTTATATCCCTCTTCAAACCATACAACTTTTGTCTGAAACATTTTTGTCTGCCGGTCTCATTTTTTAAGATATTCGGATATTTGGATGGATTAAAATGAATCACCTTGCGTATAAATTCAAAAAATGAGAAAGAAATTATTAAGCGTTTAAGCGTTCTGTCTGCCGATATTTGCCGATATTTGTATTTCTTTCTGTTGTTTTAATATATTTTCGGCTTATATTGAATTGCTTATTAATAAACATTATCGTTTAATTTCGATACGCACTAATTTTCGTGCTTGTCTTTTATTAGTTTAGTTCTTGAGTTTTTGTTTGGAATATCGATATAGTCCTTTGTGTTTTTATTCAATATTTTAAAATATAATTTTTTGTTTTCTTATTTTTTTTTATTTTGCAGGTTTGGCATTTGACGATTGGGATTTAGATTTTTATACAAAATTATTTTGCCAAAAGCTGAAACGTAACCCAACTAGCGTAGAATGTTTCGATCTTGCCCAATCTAATAGTGAACATAGTCGTCATTGGTTTTTTAAAGGACGCATCATTTTGGATGGCAAAGAGAAAAAAGAATCTTTAATTAATATGATTATGGATACACAAAATTACTCAAATTTTAACAATGTGATTAAGTTCAGTGACAATAGCAGTGCCATAGAAGGATTTACGATTCCTGTCTTACGTCCTACAATCACTTACAAATGCAGTAACTTTTATGTGGAAAATATCAAACAACATCTTATTTTTACAGCAGAGACGCACAACTTTCCAACCGGTGTAGCGCCTTTCAGTGGCGCTACAACGGGAACCGGAGGTCGACTAAGAGACATACAAGGAATTGGTCGGGCCGGATATTATATAGCAGGCACTGCAGGTTATAGTGTTGGCAATCTTTTAATTTCAGGCTACGATTTGCCATGGGAAGACAAGGATAAAATTTATCCTAGCAATATGGCGCTGCCATTAGAAATATTAATCGAAGCAAGTAACGGTGCTTCCGATTACGGAAACAAATTTGGGGAGCCTTTAATATCTGGTTTTATACGTTCTTATGGAGCGACAGATAACATGGGAGTTAGACGAGAATGGATCAAGCCTATAATGTTTAGTGGAGGATTAGGAACTATGGATGCGAATTTGGCAAATAAAATTCCAGCAAAGCGAGGAATGGAAGTTGTTAAGATCGGTGGACCCGTTTATCGAATTGGTGTAGGAGGTGGCTCAGCGAGTTCTATGGAAGTGCAAGGTGATAATAGTATGGAATTAGATTTTGGTGCTGTACAACGCGGTGATCCTGAAATGGAGCAAAAATTGAATCGTGTTGTGCGTGCGTGCGCGGAGATGGGTGGTAGCAATCCAATTCTTAGTATCCACGATCAGGGAGCCGGAGGTAACGGAAACGTTCTAAAGGAGTTGGTGGAACCTGCCGGTGCTGTGATTTTTACAAAGAATTTTGATCTCGGCGATCCTAGTATTAGTACGATGGAACTTTGGGGTGCGGAATACCAAGAAAGCGATGCAATTTTATGCAAGTCCGAAGACAGTGATTTATTAAAAGAAATTGCTGCACGTGAAAAATGTCCAATTAATTTCGTCGGCATTGTCACTGGAAATGGAAAAATCATTGTTTCCGAAGAAGAGAATTGCGATATTTCAAAATATGTCAATGATGAAAATGAAAACTTAGACAGTACTAAGCATCCAGTAAATTTAGAGCTAGACGTTATCCTTGGAAAAATGCCTCGTAAGATTTTTAATCTACATAACGTGCCGCTGCCAAAATTTCCGATAAAATTGCCCGACGGATTATCCGTGCTCGATGCATTAAACAGAGTTTTACGACTTCCATCGGTGGCTAGCAAACGGTATTTAACGAATAAGGTAGATCGCTGTGTGACGGGCTTGGTGGCTCAGCAGCAATGTGTCGGACCATTGCATACTCCTCTGGCTGACGTTGCCGTGACGGCCATTTCATATTTTTCCACAAAAGGCATCGCAACTTCTATTGGCGAACAGCCAATTAAAGGATTAGTAAACGAAGCAATCGGCGCTCGAATGACGGTTGTCGAAGCTCTTAGCAATCTGGTATTTGCGCGAATTTCCGAATTACGTGACGTTAAATGTAGTGGCAATTGGATGTGGCCGGCCAAGCTTCCAGGCGAAGGTGCAGCACTCTATAACGCTTGTATGGCAATGTGTTCGTTGATGAAAGAACTTGGGATTGCGATCGATGGTGGTAAGGATTCTCTTAGCATGGCCGCACGTATCGGCAAGGATATTGTCAAGGCACCTGGAACTCTCGTCGTATCTTGTTACGCACCGTGTCCCGACATTCGCCAGGTAATCACTCCAGACTTGAAAGCTCCCGTTATGGGACTACAAGGTAGTCTACTCTTTATCGATTTATCTTATGACAAGAGTCGCCTCGGAGGAACCGCTCTGTCTCAAGTTTATCGTCAATTGGGCAACGATGTGCCGGATATCGAAAATGTGCAGGCTTTCAAACATGCCTTTAACGTTACGCAGCAATTAATTGCCGATGAAAAGATTCTCGCTGGTCACGACGTCAGCGACGGAGGATTGATAACATGCCTTCTAGAAATGTGTTTCGCTGGAATGTCAGGGATGAATGTCGATATAACTCATAAATCTGCAGCCGCTATCGATGTTTTATTTTCCGAAGAGGTTGGTTGGATATTGGAAATTGATAAGAAATATCAAAATGAAGTAACGAAAACGTTTCAACACTGTGACGTTCCCGTTTATTTAATCGGAGAATCCGTGGGGCTTGGAATGGAATCGAAAATAGTTATTAAAATACGAAATGAGATTGTATTGAACACTACAGTAATCGATTCAATGAACATTTGGGAAGAAACTAGTTTTCAACTGGAATGCCATCAAACAAATGTCGCCTGCGCCTCGAAAGAATTTTCTGGGTTTAAAGAACGAACTATTCCCGCTTATCATTTGAGTTTCGATCCCGTTAGATTTCGATCGATACCGACAGATCCATCAAATAATATTAAAGTAGCCGTCATAAGAGAAGAAGGTATTAACGGGGATAGGGAAATGGCAGCTTCTCTATGGGAAGCTGGCTTTGATGTCTATGACATTACGATGCAAGATTTGCTGAAAAATCACATCACATTGGAAATGTTCAAAGGCATAATTTTTCCTGGAGGTTTTAGCTACGCCGATGTTTGTGGTTCTGCCAAAGGATGGGCAGCCGGTTTTCTTTTTCACCCATCTCTACGCGAACAATTACAACGATTTGTCGATCGTGACGACACTTTCAGTCTGGGCGTTTGCAATGGTTGTCAGTTAATGAGCCTACTAGGATGGGTAGGTAACGAGGACACTAAAGATAAACCGGATATCTATTTGGATCATAATCTTTCGGAGAGATTCGAATGTAGATGGAGTACTATTAAAATTGAAAAATCGCCCTCGATTATGCTAAAAGGCATGCAGGGCAGTGTACTAGGTGTATGGATTGCACATGGAGAAGGAAGATTTACTTTTCGTGAAGAAGTTTTGAAACTTTTGGAGAAAAATAATTGCTTACCAATCAGGTACGTTCTTTTACAATCTGGCATATAATTCAAATAAACGAATTATTTTTTTTTTTTTTGTTATATATGACTTTTTTGTAAAAATAACACACACAAAAAGGAATTTTATAATAAATATTTTATAATAAATATTTTCCTGATAAAAAAACGTCTTGAAATTATATTTGCAAGAAAAGTATCGTAAAAATCACAGCTTTTTGAGAGATTCTTGTGTACGCATGCGTACATTTTAAATTAATCAAATGAAATTGAAAAAAACTCCTAAATTAATGAAAATATTTGTCAAATAAATTACACAGGATGGAAATTTTATGATAAATAATATATAATATTATGTAACATAATAAAAGATGTTTTCAAAATCATGTAACTGAAAGATGGTAATTCTTCATGTGAAACAAACAAGTCAAAAATATAAAACAAAATTTGTTCACGTGGAGTTTTGTTTTTGAGAAAATTGAGTTATGCTTTTGAGAAAATATTCATTGCATATGCGTGCATTTGATTAGTCACAATCTGTCTGATTCACCATGATTTGAACATTATTCTTACATACATCAATTTGGATGAAAATTATTGAAAATGTGTCAAAAATATAATAACATAAAATGATAAATTATCATATGACTAATAGATTTGATATTGTTTACAAAAATATCGGTAGATAGCCAAATTGGGTGAACTAAGCAGATTGTGGCTAGTAAATGCATATATATTTCATTATTATCATCAAAATGGCGGATAAAAGCTTGAGAAAGTAATTGTTAAAAATGAATACTCTAAAATTGAAGTTGCCGAATTGAAATATATCAGAATTTTGTTATTCCAAATGGCAGATGAAACTTTACCGAAAAGAATCACTTGAAAATAATAATTAATTTAAATTATTTAAATTTTATCAACAATATTATGTTAAAAATGAAACAATCATTTATAAATCTCATCGTATTCAGAGTCACGAAATATGGA
>NW_028297107.1:2500-7500 GCF_055798465.1 Pogonomyrmex barbatus | reverse complement strand
AGGTTAGGTTAGGTTAGGTTAGGTTAGGTTAGGTTAGGTTAGGTTAGGTTAGGTTAGGTTAGGTTAGGTTAGGTTAGGTTAGGTTAGGTTAGGTTAGGTTAGGTTAGGTTAGGTTAGGTTAGGTTAGGTTAGGTTAGGTTAGGTTAGGTTAGGTTAGGTTAGGTTAGGTTAGGTTAGGTTAGGTTAGGTTAGGTTAGGTTAGGTTAGGTTAGGTTAGGTTAGGTTAGGTTAGGTTAGGTTAGGTTAGGTTAGGTTAGGTTAGGTTAGGTTAGGTTAGGTTAGGTTAGGTTAGGTTAGGTTAGGTTAGGTTAGGTTAGGTTAGGTTAGGTTAGGTTAGGTTAGGTTAGGTTAGGTTAGGTTAGGTTAGGTTAGGTTAGGTTAGGTTAGGTTAGGTTAGGTTAGGTTAGGTTAGGTTAGGTTAGGTTAGGTTAGGTTAGGTTAGGTTAGGTTAGGTTAGGTTAGGTTAGGTTAGGTTAGGTTAGGTTAGGTTAGGTTAGGTTAGGTTAGGTTAGGTTAGGTTAGGTTAGGTTAGGTTAGGTTAGGTTAGGTTAGGTTAGGTTAGGTTAGGTTAGGTTAGGTTAGGTTAGGTTAGGTTAGGTTAGGTTAGGTTAGGTTAGGTTAGGTTAGGTTAGGTTAGGTTAGGTTAGGTTAGGTTAGGTTAGGTTAGGTTAGGTTAGGTTAGGTTAGGTTAGGTTAGGTTAGGTTAGGTTAGGTTAGGTTAGGTTAGGTTAGGTTAGGTTAGGTTAGGTTAGGTTAGGTTAGGTTAGGTTAGGTTAGGTTAGGTTAGGTTAGGTTAGGTTAGGTTAGGTTAGGTTAGGTTAGGTTAGGTTAGGTTAGGTTAGGTTAGGTTAGGTTAGGTTAGGTTAGGTTAGGTTAGGTTAGGTTAGGTTAGGTTAGGTTAGGTTAGGTTAGGTTAGGTTAGGTTAGGTTAGGTTAGGTTAGGTTAGGTTAGGTTAGGTTAGGTTAGGTTAGGTTAGGTTAGGTTAGGTTAGGTTAGGTTAGGTTAGGTTAGGTTAGGTTAGGTTAGGTTAGGTTAGGTTAGGTTAGGTTAGGTTAGGTTAGGTTAGGTTAGGTTAGGTTAGGTTAGGTTAGGTTAGGTTAGGTTAGGTTAGGTTAGGTTAGGTTAGGTTAGGTTAGGTTAGGTTAGGTTAGGTTAGGTTAGGTTAGGTTAGGTTAGGTTAGGTTAGGTTAGGTTAGGTTAGGTTAGGTTAGGTTAGGTTAGGTTAGGTTAGGTTAGGTTAGGTTAGGTTAGGTTAGGTTAGGTTAGGTTAGGTTAGGTTAGGTTAGGTTAGGTTAGGTTAGGTTAGGTTAGGTTAGGTTAGGTTAGGTTAGGTTAGGTTAGGTTAGGTTAGGTTAGGTTAGGTTAGGTTAGGTTAGGTTAGGTTAGGTTAGGTTAGGTTAGGTTAGGTTAGGTTAGGTTAGGTTAGGTTAGGTTAGGTTAGGTTAGGTTAGGTTAGGTTAGGTTAGGTTAGGTTAGGTTAGGTTAGGTTAGGTTAGGTTAGGTTAGGTTAGGTTAGGTTAGGTTAGGTTAGGTTAGGTTAGGTTAGGTTAGGTTAGGTTAGGTTAGGTTAGGTTAGGTTAGGTTAGGTTAGGTTAGGTTAGGTTAGGTTAGGTTAGGTTAGGTTAGGTTAGGTTAGGTTAGGTTAGGTTAGGTTAGGTTAGGTTAGGTTAGGTTAGGTTAGGTTAGGTTAGGTTAGGTTAGGTTAGGTTAGGTTAGGTTAGGTTAGGTTAGGTTAGGTTAGGTTAGGTTAGGTTAGGTTAGGTTAGGTTAGGTTAGGTTAGGTTAGGTTAGGTTAGGTTAGGTTAGGTTAGGTTAGGTTAGGTTAGGTTAGGTTAGGTTAGGTTAGGTTAGGTTAGGTTAGGTTAGGTTAGGTTAGGTTAGGTTAGGTTAGGTTAGGTTAGGTTAGGTTAGGTTAGGTTAGGTTAGGTTAGGTTAGGTTAGGTTAGGTTAGGTTAGGTTAGGTTAGGTTAGGTTAGGTTAGGTTAGGTTAGGTTAGGTTAGGTTAGGTTAGGTTAGGTTAGGTTAGGTTAGGTTAGGTTAGGTTAGGTTAGGTTAGGTTAGGTTAGGTTAGGTTAGGTTAGGTTAGGTTAGGTTAGGTTAGGTTAGGTTAGGTTAGGTTAGGTTAGGTTAGGTTAGGTTAGGTTAGGTTAGGTTAGGTTAGGTTAGGTTAGGTTAGGTTAGGTTAGGTTAGGTTAGGTTAGGTTAGGTTAGGTTAGGTTAGGTTAGGTTAGGTTAGGTTAGGTTAGGTTAGGTTAGGTTAGGTTAGGTTAGGTTAGGTTAGGTTAGGTTAGGTTAGGTTAGGTTAGGTTAGGTTAGGTTAGGTTAGGTTAGGTTAGGTTAGGTTAGGTTAGGTTAGGTTAGGTTAGGTTAGGTTAGGTTAGGTTAGGTTAGGTTAGGTTAGGTTAGGTTAGGTTAGGTTAGGTTAGGTTAGGTTAGGTTAGGTTAGGTTAGGTTAGGTTAGGTTAGGTTAGGTTAGGTTAGGTTAGGTTAGGTTAGGTTAGGTTAGGTTAGGTTAGGTTAGGTTAGGTTAGGTTAGGTTAGGTTAGGTTAGGTTAGGTTAGGTTAGGTTAGGTTAGGTTAGGTTAGGTTAGGTTAGGTTAGGTTAGGTTAGGTTAGGTTAGGTTAGGTTAGGTTAGGTTAGGTTAGGTTAGGTTAGGTTAGGTTAGGTTAGGTTAGGTTAGGTTAGGTTAGGTTAGGTTAGGTTAGGTTAGGTTAGGTTAGGTTAGGTTAGGTTAGGTTAGGTTAGGTTAGGTTAGGTTAGGTTAGGTTAGGTTAGGTTAGGTTAGGTTAGGTTAGGTTAGGTTAGGTTAGGTTAGGTTAGGTTAGGTTAGGTTAGGTTAGGTTAGGTTAGGTTAGGTTAGGTTAGGTTAGGTTAGGTTAGGTTAGGTTAGGTTAGGTTAGGTTAGGTTAGGTTAGGTTAGGTTAGGTTAGGTTAGGTTAGGTTAGGTTAGGTTAGGTTAGGTTAGGTTAGGTTAGGTTAGGTTAGGTTAGGTTAGGTTAGGTTAGGTTAGGTTAGGTTAGGTTAGGTTAGGTTAGGTTAGGTTAGGTTAGGTTAGGTTAGGTTAGGTTAGGTTAGGTTAGGTTAGGTTAGGTTAGGTTAGGTTAGGTTAGGTTAGGTTAGGTTAGGTTAGGTTAGGTTAGGTTAGGTTAGGTTAGGTTAGGTTAGGTTAGGTTAGGTTAGGTTAGGTTAGGTTAGGTTAGGTTAGGTTAGGTTAGGTTAGGTTAGGTTAGGTTAGGTTAGGTTAGGTTAGGTTAGGTTAGGTTAGGTTAGGTTAGGTTAGGTTAGGTTAGGTTAGGTTAGGTTAGGTTAGGTTAGGTTAGGTTAGGTTAGGTTAGGTTAGGTTAGGTTAGGTTAGGTTAGGTTAGGTTAGGTTAGGTTAGGTTAGGTTAGGTTAGGTTAGGTTAGGTTAGGTTAGGTTAGGTTAGGTTAGGTTAGGTTAGGTTAGGTTAGGTTAGGTTAGGTTAGGTTAGGTTAGGTTAGGTTAGGTTAGGTTAGGTTAGGTTAGGTTAGGTTAGGTTAGGTTAGGTTAGGTTAGGTTAGGTTAGGTTAGGTTAGGTTAGGTTAGGTTAGGTTAGGTTAGGTTAGGTTAGGTTAGGTTAGGTTAGGTTAGGTTAGGTTAGGTTAGGTTAGGTTAGGTTAGGTTAGGTTAGGTTAGGTTAGGTTAGGTTAGGTTAGGTTAGGTTAGGTTAGGTTAGGTTAGGTTAGGTTAGGTTAGGTTAGGTTAGGTTAGGTTAGGTTAGGTTAGGTTAGGTTAGGTTAGGTTAGGTTAGGTTAGGTTAGGTTAGGTTAGGTTAGGTTAGGTTAGGTTAGGTTAGGTTAGGTTAGGTTAGGTTAGGTTAGGTTAGGTTAGGTTAGGTTAGGTTAGGTTAGGTTAGGTTAGGTTAGGTTAGGTTAGGTTAGGTTAGGTTAGGTTAGGTTAGGTTAGGTTAGGTTAGGTTAGGTTAGGTTAGGTTAGGTTAGGTTAGGTTAGGTTAGGTTAGGTTAGGTTAGGTTAGGTTAGGTTAGGTTAGGTTAGGTTAGGTTAGGTTAGGTTAGGTTAGGTTAGGTTAGGTTAGGTTAGGTTAGGTTAGGTTAGGTTAGGTTAGGTTAGGTTAGGTTAGGTTAGGTTAGGTTAGGTTAGGTTAGGTTAGGTTAGGTTAGGTTAGGTTAGGTTAGGTTAGGTTAGGTTAGGTTAGGTTAGGTTAGGTTAGGTTAGGTTAGGTTAGGTTAGGTTAGGTTAGGTTAGGTTAGGTTAGGTTAGGTTAGGTTAGGTTAGGTTAGGTTAGGTTAGGTTAGGTTAGGTTAGGTTAGGTTAGGTTAGGTTAGGTTAGGTTAGGTTAGGTTAGGTTAGGTTAGGTTAGGTTAGGTTAGGTTAGGTTAGGTTAGGTTAGGTTAGGTTAGGTTAGGTTAGGTTAGGTTAGGTTAGGTTAGGTTAGGTTAGGTTAGGTTAGGTTAGGTTAGGTTAGGTTAGGTTAGGTTAGGTTAGGTTAGGTTAGGTTAGGTTAGGTTAGGTTAGGTTAGGTTAGGTTAGGTTAGGTTAGGTTAGGTTAGGTTAGGTTAGGTTAGGTTAGGTTAGGTTAGGTTAGGTTAGGTTAGGTTAGGTTAGGTTAGGTTAGGTTAGGTTAGGTTAGGTTAGGTTAGGTTAGGTTAGGTTAGGTTAGGTTAGGTTAGGTTAGGTTAGGTTAGGTTAGGTTAGGTTAGGTTAGGTTAGGTTAGGTTAGGTTAGGTTAGGTTAGGTTAGGTTAGGTTAGGTTAGGTTAGGTTAGGTTAGGTTAGGTTAGGTTAGGTTAGGTTAGGTTAGGTTAGGTTAGGTTAGGTTAGGTTAGGTTAGGTTAGGTTAGGTTAGGTTAGGTTAGGTTAGGTTAGGTTAGGTTAGGTTAGGTTAGGTTAGGTTAGGTTAGGTTAGGTTAGGTTAGGTTAGGTTAGGTTAGGTTAGGTTAGGTTAGGTTAGGTTAGGTTAGGTTAGGTTAGGTTAGGTTAGGTTAGGTTAGGTTAGGTTAGGTTAGGTTAGGTTAGGTT
>NW_028297106.1:0-5000 GCF_055798465.1 Pogonomyrmex barbatus | reverse complement strand
CGAGCGGACTTTAACGCACGAACGGCCGTACGCGCCACGTCGTGCGAAAGCAACACGCCGCGAGCGGACTTAACGTTTGCGAAAGCAACACGCCGCGAGCGGACTTTAGCGTTTGCGAAAGCAACACGCCGCGAGCGGACTTAACGTTTGCGAAAGCAACACGCCGCGAGCGGACTTTAGCGTTTGCGAAAGCAACACGCCGCGAGCGGACTTTAGCGTTTGCGAAAGCAACACGCCGCGAGCGGACTTTAGCGTTTGCGAAAGCAACACGCCGCGAGCGGACTTTAACGCACGAACGGCCGTACGCGCCACGTCGTGCGAAAGCAACACGCCGCGAGCGGACTTAACGTTTGCGAAAGCAACACGCCGCGAGCGGACTTTAGCGTTTGCGAAAGCAACACGCCGCGAGCGGACTTTAGCGTTTGCGAAAGCAACACGCCGCGAGCGGACTTTAACGCACGAACGGCCGTACGCGCCACGTCGTGCGAAAGCAACACGCCGCGAGCGGACTTTAACGCACGAACGGCCGTACGCGCCACGTCGTGCGAAAGCAACACGCCGCGAGCGGACTTTAACGCACGAACGGCCGTACGCGCCACGTCGTGCGAAAGCAACACGCCGCGAGCGGACTTTAACGCACGAACGGCCGTACGCGCCACGTCGTGCGAAAGCAACACGCCGCGAGCGGACTTAACGTTTGCGAAAGCAACACGCCGCGAGCGGACTTAACGTTTGCGAAAGCAACACGCCGCGAGCGGACTTTAGCGTTTGCGAAAGCAACACGCCGCGAGCGGACTTTAACGCACGAACGGCCGTACGCGCCACGTCGTGCGAAAGCAACACGCCGCGAGCGGACTTTAACGCACGAACGGCCGTACGCGCCACGTCGTGCGAAAGCAACACGCCGCGAGCGGACTTAACGTTTGCGAAAGCAACACGCCGCGAGCGGACTTTAGCGTTTGCGAAAGCAACACGCCGCGAGCGGACTTTAACGCACGAACGGCCGTACGCGCCACGTCGTGCGAAAGCAACACGCCGCGAGCGGACTTTAACGCACGAACGGCCGTACGCGCCACGTCGTGCGAAAGCAACACGCCGCGAGCGGACTTTAGCGTTTGCGAAAGCAACACGCCGCGAGCGGACTTAACGTTTGCGAAAGCAACACGCCGCGAGCGGACTTTAGCGTTTGCGAAAGCAACACGCCGCGAGCGGACTTTAGCGTTTGCGAAAGCAACACGCCGCGAGCGGACTTTAACGCACGAACGGCCGTACGCGCCACGTCGTGCGAAAGCAACACGCCGCGAGCGGACTTAACGTTTGCGAAAGCAACACGCCGCGAGCGGACTTAACGTTTGCGAAAGCAACACGCCGCGAGCGGACTTTAGCGTTTGCGAAAGCAACACGCCGCGAGCGGACTTTAACGCACGAACGGCCGTGCGCGCCACGTCGTGCGAAAGCAACACGCCGCGAGCGGACTTTAGCGTTTGCGAAAGCAACACGCAGCGCGCGAGCCTGTGTAGTGCCTGTCCGCGGGAGGCGCGATTAAAGTATCAGTCATTCGTGTGCTACAATTTTATAATCCTGTGTCCTTAAAATATCAATACTTATATAATTGCATAGTAAAATATAATATTACAATATAAACATTATATTTCGTTATATAAGTTTAAAAATTAACATAACTGTAATAACTAAGCATTATGCACCTTCTAATACAGAAACACTAAAAGTATTCCCACGCAAACACTCCAATGCGTGTGATACGTTATTAGGGACAGCATTCATGCATGAATGCTTTAAAAGTAAAGATATAAACACGGATAACAGCAACACTTTATCAAAGGCACCAATCCAGATATCAATGACGAATAAATGTTTATTTATTAATACGAAAGTTATTTATTGCGCTGCCCGGCTAATCGGAGGTTCCGCCGAGAGCGAAGAGCAACACGCCGCGAGTCGACTTTTGCATCGCCCGTACGCCGGAGGTACTGCCCGAGCCCGTCGGAGGTACCGCCGAGAGCGAAAGCAACACGCCGCGAGCCAACTTTTGCATCGCCCTTACGCCGGAGGTACCGCCGAGAACGAAAGCAACACGCCGCGAGCCGACTTTTGCATCGCCCGTACGCCGGAGGTATCGCCGAGAGCGAAAGCAACACGCCGCGAGTGGACTTTGTCGCGCGGCAACGTCGGAGGTAATGCCCGAGCCCGTCGGAGGTACCGCCGAGAACGAAAGCAACACGCCGCGCGCGGACTTTGTCGTGCGACACCGTCGGAGGTACTGCCCGAGCCCGTCGGAGGTACCGCCGAGAAAGAAAGCAACACGCCGCGAGTCGACTTTTGCATCGCCCGAAAGCCGGAGGTACCGCCGAAAGCGAAAGCAACACGCCGCGAGTGGACTTTGTCGCGCGACAATGTCGGAGGTACAGCCCGAGCCTGCCGGAGGTACCGCCGAGAACGAAAGCAACACGCCGCGAGCCGACTTTTGCATCGGCCGTACGCCGGAGGTACCGCCGAGAGCGAAAGCAACACGCCGCGAGTGGACTTTGTCGCGCGACAATGTCGGAGGTACAGCCCGAGCCCGTCGGAGGTACCGCCGAGAGAGAAAGCAACACGCCGCGCGCGGACTTTATCGTGCGACATCGACGGATGTATCGCCCGAGCGAGCGTCCGGAGGTACCGCCGAGAGCGAAAGCAACACGCCGCGAGTCGACCTTTGCATCGCCCGAAAGCCGGAGGTACCGCCGAGAGCGAAAGCAACACGCCGCGAGTGGACTTTGTCGCGCGACAATGTCGGAGGTACAGCCCGAGCCCGTCGGAGGTACCGCCGAGAACGAAAGCAACACGCCGCGCGCTGACTTTGTCGTGCGACACCGTCGGAGGTACCGCCCGAGCCCGTCGGAGGTACCGCCGAGAAAGAAAGCAACACGCCGCGAGTCGACTTTTGCATCGCCCGAAAGCCGGAGGTACCGCCGAGAGCGAAAGCAACACGCCGCGAGTGGACTTTGTCGCGCGACAATGTCGGAGGTACTGCCCGAGCCAGCCGGAGGTACCGCCGAGAACGAAAGCAACACGCCGCGCGCGGACTTTATCGTGCGACATCGACGGAGGTACCGCCCGAGCGAGCGTCCGGAGGTACCGCCGAGAGCGAAAGCAACACGCCGCGAGTCGACTTTTGCATCGCCCGTAAGCCGGAGGTACCGCCGAGAGCGAAAGCAACACGCCGCGAGTGGACTTTGTCGTGCGACACCGTCGGAGGTACCTCCCGAGCCCGTCGGAGGTACCGCCGAGAACGAAAGCAACACGCCGCGAGCCGACTTTTGCATGGCCCGTACGCCGGAGGTACCGCCGAGAGCGAAAGCAACACGCCGCGAGTGGACTTTGTCGCGCGACAATGTCGGAGGTACAGCCCGAGCCCGTCGGAGGTACCGCCGAGAGAGAAAGCAACACGCCGCGCGCGGACTTTATCGTGCGACATCGACGGATGTATCGCCCGAGCGAGCGTCCGGAGGTACCGCCGAGAGCGAAAGCAACACGCCGCGAGTCGACCTTTGCATCGCCCGAAAGCCGGAGGTACCGCCGAGAGCGAAAGCAACACGCCGCGAGTGGACTTTGTCGCGCGACAATGTCGGAGGTACAGCCCGAGCCCGTCGGAGGTACCGCCGAGAACGAAAGCAACACGCCGCGCGCTGACTTTGTCGTGCGACACCGTCGGAGGTACCGCCCGAGCCCGTCGGAGGTACCGCCGAGAAAGAAAGCAACACGCCGCGAGTCGACTTTTGCATCGCCCGAAAGCCGGAGGTACCGCCGAGAGCGAAAGCAACACGCCGCGAGTGGACTTTGTCGCGCGACAATGTCGGAGGTACTGCCCGAGCCAGCCGGAGGTACCGCCGAGAACGAAAGCAACACGCCGCGCGCGGACTTTATCGTGCGACATCGACGGAGGTACCGCCCGAGCGAGCGTCCGGAGGTACCGCCGAGAGCGAAAGCAACACGCCGCGAGTCGACTTTTGCATCGCCCGTAAGCCGGAGGTACCGCCGAGAGCGAAAGCAACACGCCGCGAGTGGACTTTGTCGTGCGACACCGTCGGAGGTACCTCCCGAGCCCGTCGGAGGTACCGCCGAGAACGAAAGCAACACGCCGCGAGCCGACTTTTGCATGGCCCGTACGCCGGAGGTACCGCCGAGAGCGAAAGCAACACGCCGCGAGTGGACTTTGTCACGCGGCTACGTCGGAGGTACCACCCGAGCCCGTCGGAGGTACCGCCGAGAACGAAAGCAACACGCCGCGCGCGGACTTTATCGTGCGACACCGTCGGAGGTACCGCCCGAGCCCGTCGGAGGTACCGCCGAGAACGAAAGCAACACGCCGCGAGCCGACTTTTGCATCGCCCGTACGCCGGAGGTACCGCCGAGAGAGAAAGCAACACGCCGCGCGCGGACTTTGTCGTGCGACATCGCCGGAGGTACCGCCCGAGCCCGTCGGAGGTACCGCCGTGACGTCGGAGGTACCGCCGAGCCCGTCGGAGGTACCGCCGAGCCTGTCGGTGCTCCTTACAAGTATCCGTTTTCGGCCATCGGGACGCCCGATTTTGTTTAATGTCATCTCTTTTTCTTCGATCCATCCCGTCTGTGCTGTCGTTCGGTCGCTGTCGACCCGTTCGGATCGATCATCGTAATCCGATCGTTCGCAGCGACTAAGTCCCGTTCGCCTCGTTTCATCGGCGCTCGCGCCCATAAGCGGCCGTGCGTAAGGCCGTGCGTCGCCGACCGCTTGGCCGGCCGGTTGGGTACTATAAGAGGTGCGGTGCGCTCGGCGACCGAGCGTTGTCGGATCGTCGTGCGGGTGCGTTTGGCGTGCTTCGCACGTTCGGTACGATGTGCCTCGGCTCTCCTGAGTCGTGCCGTATTATTAGAAATTATATTTCTAGACACAGCATTGCCACGAGTCGGCGTCGTAAGACCGAATGGCTCCTATGTGGCGCGCACTGTTTATCAGT
>NW_028297104.1:0-6867 GCF_055798465.1 Pogonomyrmex barbatus | reverse complement strand
CGTTTCCGAAAAATCTCACATTTCAAAAATTCATTTATGGCTTGCAGTTCGTACGACCTCTCGGGAATCGTAATTTCTGCGTCGTTTTTGTCAAAATAAAATTTGTTGTTCGAAACGTTTACATTCGATATCGTATGATAAATCTCCAAAATTGTTAGACCAAGCTCGTAGTCATCGTCGTTCAAATCTATGGCTGGAAAGTAGTTTGCCGCGAGAATGCTGCTCTTCTCGCTTAGCGTAAGCGTCAGCGACATGATGGAAAAAGTGTTCAATGAATGCTGAGACGTCGCGGCATTTTGTCAGACTTTATAAATTCACGCGCGTCGACCATTTGAAGAAACCACAGACACAGCTGTCTGCAGACGCTCTGATCGTATGTCTGATAGGACGTTCGATTGTACTCTATCATAACATTGTCTCCGAAATATCGCAGTTCCTTGGGTCGAAGATTACCGAAACTGTCGAAATATATGACACGATCGTTTCTCTTTGCGTACGCTACCCAATGAATGCCGGGACCCATCGTGTCGTCTAGATTTATGATACCGCTCTTTTTTCGACGCGCGCCGCTAATCGGTAATGCGTCACGCATGAAAACGCCTCTGAAGTATGATACACGCATACGCTTCGCCAGCTGGTCCAATTGCACGTTGGCAGTTATACCTGTATTTTTATTGTCTCTTTGGCGTTTTTTTTCTTTTTTTCTTTTTTCGCTGTTACACTTCGTCCGCCTTTGTACGGAACGAGATATAGTTCCCGTCCGCACGTTTCCATCGCGATTGTGACGTTGTCCTCTAGCTGACGCTGCATGGCTTTCTTATCGTTTACCACTTTCGCCACGCTGGCCGCTCCGCCAATCATGAAACCGAGCCATTGTCGTCCAACATTGGCAGAATCGGTAATATGTCGCCTCGTTTCGCTGTCGGAAGGATTCGTTTTTTTTTTGTTAGCTTTTTTCTTGTCTTTACTTTCATACCTATGCCGATCTTGGTCTTGGCTTTCATCGCTGTCCAAACGGCTGTAGTAGCAACTTTTTCGCCCAGATTTGAATCTCTCGCGATGACGCGTCTTAGGGCTTTATCGGCGAGTATTTTATCCGTCGCGTGTCTATCGGTGAAATCATTGCTCCAAGAATACGCAATGTCGTGTTCACGGCACGCTACGTCCAGTGGATGCCCGTTTCATCTCTGGCTAATCGTTTTTTCAGCCGAATACCCGGATTGCAAAACTGATAGCCGGGAATATGTAACTCGAAAGGAAGCGTGTTTATCGCTCGATTGAGCAGACCTCCAACACAGTCTTTGTTCGACGTTGCTGCTGACATATGTTACAGTCCTCTATCTTCGGTGCGAAACCTATATGCATGCGTTGTCACGATTATAATGCTCGACGCAGCGACAATAGATTTGAATCTCCAAATCCGCCTTTATATGCTCCGGAAGTTTGTCCCACACGTGATCGATATAGTCGCCACACATGCATAACACACATGCATAACAATATGATTTTCGGTATATATTGCAACTGTTCAGCGCGCAAATTCCAAATATCAAATAGATGCGATAGCGCGAGATACATTTTTGCTACTGAGCGAATCGCGCGGTTTCGCGCGCCTATAAATAGGCGTTCAATCGAAGCCTAGATAACGCATGTGAACATGAAATTCGTGCGGCACCCACAGACGATACACGTCGTGAATTACGACGAAGCGCAAATGATGGGGACATCGCGACAAAACGCAAGCATAGTAAAATGCTATCGAGTACTATACGCGCGATTATTTGCGGTCCATCGAATTACGGTAAAACGTAATTACTAACGTTCTCATAAGTTTGCTCGAGAGTCCGCACGGTGTACGTTTCGAGAACGTGTGTACTCGAAGTCGTTGCAACAATCAAAATCGATATCTCGAAACTTTATTGATATCAATCGACGAAATCAGCTATTTTATGTTCAGCTATTTACGTTTTCCAACAACAGTGACGTCATTCCATCGAGCGAGGCACGTCCCAATTCATGTGATAAGCAAGATGTGATGAGAGAGTATTTCTCGATGGGTCGCCTCTCGAACGTCGACTGCTTCTATCTCTGTCAGACATATGCGAAGATACTTAAACATCTGATACGCGACAATGCGAACCTGCTGATTCTATTTAAAGAGGATGGTACCAATTTGAAACATGTTTACAACGATCATGTGAATACTGACATGTCGTATGATGAATTCTGTGCGTTATGCCGCGATTGTTGGCAGCGCGAGTACGGATTCCTAGTGAAAGACAGTCCGCTTGTCAACGGGTGGTACAGAAAAGAATTTAATACATTCGCGATACCATAATGTGATTAGTCGATGTTGATATGTCAACTAGGCAACATGAATAACATGAATCAAAGATCGCGAGAAAATAGCAAAGATTGCGAAAACGAGCGATTCGATTTGCAAAAAATATCGCGCTTTGAAAACTGGTAAAATAGATAAAGATGTAACGTTGGAGAGACGCTTCAATCCCATCGTCGAACCTTTAAAACAGATTGTCGAGGAAACACATCCAATTAAGGGGACGGAAATTACTAACACATTACAGTGCACCAAAGAACTTTTTATTGGCTTGATAGATTGCAAAATTCTTTCAGGCAATTAAAATACGCATAAAAAGAATATGCGGGACGATCGATTTAACAAGTAAATAAGAAAAAAATTAAAAAATTCACGTACTTTTAGTTCGTACAACTGTTACATCTTCATTTCCTACAAAAATTTCATTTCTACAACTCATATATAAAATGAGTACGTTCCGCACTTCGGACTAGATGAATAAACAATATTATATTTTTGGATTTATGATTGAAAGCTTAGAAAAAAAGTTTGAGATTTGAACAGATTGTGTATGATTTTACGCGTATATATATGCTTGGCGCAAATATAAAATAATAAGTAGAGCAGTAATTGTAATTAACAGATCTTGTAATAGATGGCGTTGCAGAGGAAAGATAAAGACAAACGATCTATGGAATCGATAAAACGTTCAATAAGCTTGCTTGCTAGAATAAAGTGAATTTAATTTTTTATCGAAATCTATCCCGCACTTCTTTTTTGTGCTATGTTTCAATTGCACAAAAGGATTTTGTAATCTGTAAAGCCAAAGATTCCGGCTGTAATGTGTCGATAATCCCGTCAGTATTTTCAATAAAAACAGTCATATAATTTGTGTTTTTAGATATATATATATATATATATATATATATAAATTCCTATTATATATATATATATATATATATATATATATATATATATACACACACACACACACACATATATATATATAATAAGTTTTACAGTCTCGTATGGACAAAATGATATAGTTCCGCAATTTGAATTACTTTAAAGAACAATACTGAGCTTGTAAAATTACAATCCGAAACCTAACAAAAAAGATCTATGCATCAACAGTATGCGTATAATAATTTCTCACTTCGAATGAGAATGAAGGACTCTGATTGATCCATTCTTTCATGTCTACACGTTATGAAAGGGAGAAACACGATGTCTTATTTCGACGAATATAAAAGTTTTGCAGCAGTTTGTATGGACAAAATGATACAGTTCCGCACTTCGGATTAGTTTAAAGAATAATACTGCTTCTACCATAAAATCACGGCATTGCAATCTGATTCTGATGAAAAACAAGGATGAGTACACGAAAAGAAAGACGGATGTCGTCGAAATGAGAAATAATTATACACATACGCATCGTGTTTCTCCCTTGCATAACGTGTAAGGTATGAAAGAATGGTCCAATCAAAGTTCTTCATTCTCATTTCGTCGAAGTGAGAAATGATTATACGCTTACTGTTGATGCTTAGATCTTTTTTGTTAAGCTTTGGATTGTAATTTTACAAGCTCAGTATTATTCTTTAAAGTAATCCGAAGTGCGGAATATATCATTTTGTACATGCAAAGCTGCAAAACTTTTATATTCGAAATAAGACAGTGTTTCTGCCTTGCATAACGTATAAGGCAAATGTAGAAATTGTAACTTAGAAAAGAAGTTTTCGCAAATATATCTGTCGTACGTTTTGTTAACTATTTCAATCATGTATACAATAGAAATATCAGAATCGAAACGGTGATCGACGAAGTTCTATGTTGGTAGAGTGGCACGTATAAGACTTGTCGTGCGAAAAGCTCGATCCCCAGCCACTCTCCGCTAGGAGATTATGCTATCCGCTTATACCTCCTTTTTTTTATCTTTCTTACAACATAAAATATACGACTGATGTCTGAAAAATTTAATTAAAATAAAAAATTTTTAATAACATTTTATTTGCAAAATAAAAACATTATAGCACTGTATATTTGTGAATGTTTATCATGGTGCGGATGTATCTTTAAAAATATGAACAATTTATATATCATTAGACATTACAAATCATATATTTTATGTTGTAAGAAAGATAAAAAAAAGAAGATATGAGCAAATAGCATAACCTCCTAACTGTGCCTAACTGTGCTTAACTCCTAACTAAAGTGGCTGGAGATCAAATTCCAGCTTTTCGCACAGAAAGTCTCATACATTGCACTCTACCAACGTAGAACTTCGTTGGTCATCGTTTCGATTCTGATATTTTTATTGTATACATGATTGAAATAGTTAACAAAATGTGCAACAGACATATTTGCGAAAAGGACTATACTTTATTGTATTATTACACACACAATTTATTACATAATTTATTCCCTTTTTTACTGTCGCACATTAAATTTATTTCCGATAAATTTATTTCTCGAAATCGGCCGCTATAATATAGGACCGATGCGAGGCGTACACACACACACACACACACACACACACACAACTCATCTTCTAAAATTATATATATAAATCTAATATGTAATGTGTGTGTGTGTGTGTGTGTGTGTGTGTGTGTGTGTGTGTGTGTGTGTGTGTGTGTGTGTGTGTGTGTGTGTGTGTGTGTGTGTGTGTGTGTGTGTGTGTAGGTATCTCTCCAATTGTTTACAAATAATGCATTAGTAATAATCGGTATTGTCCGGGCATACATTTTTGCCAGTAACGTCAAACAGACGCTTCTGATTATAATTTTTATCAGTACCATCCAAATAATCTTTCTGATTGTTTACAGATAATTTTTTTATAACCAGTACTGCCAGAATTAACGCTTCTGGCATTCATTTTATTTTGTAAGTACCGTCAGAACAGACGTTTCTGATTATAATTTTTATCAGTACCGTCCAAATAGACGCTTCTGACATTGACGAAACACTTTTCATTGCGCTAATATTATTATAAGAATATAATTGTGGATAAAATAGTTATAAAAAGAGCGCTTTCTTCCGAGCACGTAACTTCGTGTCACGCTCTGTCTCGATTCTAATTGTTTTGACCATACCGCGGCGGGTTCACGTGTGCGAGGCATGCACACAAAAGACGAGACACGTACATGTGCGCTCGGCGCTCGGCAACGTAGATTGGCCAAAGAGAATAGAAATATCATCCTACTCTCTCGCACGAAGCGCCGTGAATAGAGAATAGGAATATTGTTGTACTCTCTCGCGACGCGTATGAGGAAATAGAAATATTATCGTACTCTTTCACGCAGTATGCACCCTGCGATGATCCAGCATCGTTTGATTATCGTTCATTATTAACATAGTATAGCGAAAGAATTAAAAAGAATAAACAGACATTAACAATGCATGAAAAGAAACAAAAATCGTTATATATAATTGTATATAATTGTTATGTATAAAAATTATAATTGTATAATAAATAAGAATGTCTATGAAATTATTTTCTCAGTATAAATGTATAATATATGTTTCGAAAATCTGTAAGAAATTCACAGTTTTGAGTAATTACTTTCAAATTCGACAAGACATTTATTGAACGATAAATGAAATAATCAAATTATATTATTTCTTCTTTCTCTCTCCTTTTTGTTTGATATAAGCAAAAATAAATATGCGGAATTTGTTAAATTTATAATTAATTATCTGAAATATAAATTTTCCATTTCTAAGAGTCGGAATATATACAATAAAATTGTAATAAGAAGATAATTTCGTACTTATACTCACTCATTTATTAGACTCTTCAGTTATTATAATTTTATAAAATTATATAACAGATCATTATGACAAGTAAAGCATATAACAATTTTTGAATTTTTTCATACATTATTTTCATATCTGCTTACTCTTTTTAATTCATACTTTTTAATTCATATATATATATCAACAATAACGAGCGGTGATCAACATCGAAGACGCTCGACGACCGCACGGTGCATGGAGCGTGAAAGATACGATAATATTTTTATTTCCTTTTCATACGTCGAGAACGCGAGAGAGTACAATGATATTCCTATTCTTTATTCACAGCACATTGGTGCGAGAGAGTAGGATGTTGTAGCCAGATCTACAACTAATAATAAAAGTAGTCCGCATGGCAACAAAATTAATCCGCATGAAATGTATTATCGGAAAAAGTCTTTCGAAAGACAACGTAAATGCGTGATCGCCAAAATTGCGATCAGTCTTTCGAAAGACCGTAGAAATGCATCGCGCGAGAACATTGCGAACATTTGCGAAAAGTCTATCAGTAAATTCCTCAATTTGCTGATCGAACCAGGCGTGATATTGAGCAATCAATCAACGCAATCGATCAGAATGCTGATCGGGCATCGATCAGTCTATATAATCGATCATACAAGGCAGAGAGTCGAGAGAGTCGAAAATTACGTGTCGTCCGGAATCGGACTTATAATAATCGCACGAGATATTACCGAATCTCGTAGCGAAGTTCCCGCGAGCCGTACTATCAGCATCTCAGGTGACATATTCGGTCG
>NW_028297103.1:0-8336 GCF_055798465.1 Pogonomyrmex barbatus | reverse complement strand
ATAGCGTTGGCGGCGGCGGCGGTGGTGGCGTCGGTGCTAGTGTCAACGTCGACGAACGATGTCGACAACAGCACAACGACGATTACACGGTCGAGACGACAACAGTTCCTAAAGATTGTCGTTCGGCGATGAGAGCAGTAACGTCTTCTTGCGATGAGAGCAGTAACGTCTATCTAACGTATACAGACGCCAATCTTAAAGTTGTCGACATATGTCGTCTCTGCATCATCAAATTTCTCATCGGATTTTCTTTACACTTGTTTGTCTCTTTTGCAGGCAATATGTGCGCTGGAAATAATATAATTGGTTCCGCGTTTGTCTGTCTCTTCCCTCTTCTCCTCCCTCTCTCTCTCTCTCTCTCTCTCTCTCTCTCTCTCTCTCTCTCTCTCTCTCTCTCTCTCTCTCTCTCTCTCTCTCATATTCCAGTCTTATATTTTTTAAGAGTATCAATTAACGAGTAAGATATCAAACATTTAATTTAGGTGTTTATCTATCTACTTTATCAAATGTCATAGATACAAGATCATAGATACAATTTTTAAATGTTTGTATCTTTTATCTATTCCGATAAATTGTGATCACTTTCACCGCATAAGGATATTAATTATTAATAGGTGCAGTAAAGAGAGATCTAATTCATTGTTGTCCATTGTTAGTTTTGATAGTGCCGAGTACCATATGTAGTATATACATATGTAATGGTCAATGGTCATAATTATAGTACGAAGAATTGACATTTAATCAAATCATTATGGATGAGTTATTTAATTTTTGCGTAAAGCGAGTTTGCCACGCATCGAATCCTGTTTTTCACATGAATGTCTCAGGTAAAATGATCTGGCGTCGTCGGCAAAATGACGGCAAATAACATCGAATTATTACCTTTAATACGTGAATTAAAATTCTCAAATACTTGCAATTCTAGTAAGCTAATATTTTTAGAAATGACGGTACGTCACTGTTTGTAATGTAGCGAGCTTACCAAACAAATAAAGACCGAAAATAGGGGCCGAAACGTATTGGCAGGAATTTGATCAGTGTTTAATCTCGAACAAATTCATACTCATGTCATATTCTTTCTATTTTATATTGTATATCTAACAACTTTGCATCACGATTAATGAAATGACCGATTTTACCACGTATCTACGTATCCATCGTATTTTGATACGGTAAATGAGAGCATCTCATCAGAGTCGCGTTGAGTTGGATTCGTGTCGTCTGTGTCGTCAAAATTATTATGCACGCGCGCGGCATTACCGTATGGCATTACCGTGGCATTACCGTGGCATTACCGTGGCATTACCGTGACACAGCGCGGGACAGCGCGGCATAGCGTAGCGTGATGCTACGACTAGCGAGAAAACGCGAGATGCACGGGTGAAATGCCTATCGCGCAAGTTGATCTAAATCTGTTAGGATGAATCAACACGGGTGCGAGTCGACGCTCAAGTCGTCGTCGGAGCCGCGGCGCGACGTCGCGTAACATGCGTACAAGGACGCACCGGTCTAGACGCACAAATCGTCCGTGGTACGGCAGACAGCTGTCACCATGCGACGATATCGCACAATCCGTGCGCAAAGCACCATCTTTTCCAGCATCGTCGTTTGTTCTTGTCGAATTACGATGTTCTGTATAACGACAAGGCTTTGCCGACCTTTTCGCCGATATCCACGCATCGCACAGTGGTACGGTACGATGACTCGTGCGCACCACTCTTGCCCCTCGCCTCTCGCCTCTCGGCACGTTCTCTTCTTCCCTCAACTATCGCGCACCGCGACCAGTTTTCCTCAGTTGTGTTATCACCTGCTAAAAATGTTTCACGGGAACGCGATCGATTCTTCTTTGATAGCTTTTACCGATATTATGTGTTACTCCATTCAAATGTTCTCCACGCAAATATTAGGCAGATAAACGATTAAAGCCCGACTGTGATTGTCGACTTGACTCGATTCTTCTTATCGATTGAAGAAAAAAATCTTACGGTAATAAAACGCGTATAGAAGAGAAAAATTCTGCTCAATTTTTTGTCAATGTCAATTATATATTGTACGTATCGATTAATTATCTCATTGTTACATAGCTTATTTTTGACGATTAACAAATACGTTTATCGCTTTAGATAGGGTGTTACTGCTTAGGCGCATACTTACATGCACAGGTATCGTTTCCCTCGCATTGTAACTGAGATAAATAATGTCCGTTTTAACGAGCCACTTCTATCAAACGTAAATCTCCTAAATGAACGTGGAATTTGTTTATCATGCTCATTTAATCATGCTCAAGTACGAGAAGGCAGCAAACATTAACCCAATGGATTGTACGTTGTTAATATAGTATCAATATATATATATATATATATTGGTACACAACATCGAATTATCGTCTTATTTTTCCCATTGATGAGCCACGAACTAGAGCTTCGCACAACTTGGTCACTTTGACACGTGTTGACGTTCTACATATGATATGTAGGTAGTCATCACGATAAATACTCTCAATAAATAATCCCACGTGTCACGTAGTTATTTACATATTCGAAAAATGATTAGAAAATAAAGAATAATTTAGAATAAATTTAGAGATACATAAAAATATATGAAATTACAAAAAGAAAGAAAAGATATATTTACATAATTTTTTTCTTTCTTATGGCAATTTCATTAATCTGTCTCGACAATCTCTCGGCAATTTTTATTTAGATCAGTAAATTTGCGTGCATTCGCTAATTTTTAATTATGCAGTACGTGAAATTATTTGATAACGTAAATGTAAAAACTTTGGACCGATCGATCCAAAGCAATCACAAATAATTAAACAAAAAAAAAGGTTTGTTCGTTGTCTACGAGAATAGACAATTAAATTCGAGAGTCCTGAGAAAATTAAATATCGCGTAGAGATAACGCGCGCTCAAAGTTTCGAGGGATGAGGCAATCATGGAATTTCAACCACACATGAATCGCTTGAAAGCCTGGAGGAATTGAAAAAAGTTTCCGAGGCCGCGTCTTTCAACACATTTTGCAAGGCCTTTAACAATCATGATCGTGATGAATAATCGGCACCTATCGATTAATTTGATGGATCGCGTCCATGCATATAACTAATCTTCGGGATTGAAATTTTGCTCAAGGTCGTTTAAAATAGAAAGAGGAATGAAATTTTCGCACTTCGTTACTCTCTCCTTATTTTCTTCAAATTGCAGAGATGTTGGACCGTTTTTAAAAACGCTGAAAGCTCTTGTATTTCGATTAAGAAAAATTGATAAAAAATCAATTGTCGATCGATTGTCGACCTTGTTACATTAGACGGAACATTGAAGTACCAAACTCGTGTAGATGCCTCATAGTTTGCATAGCACGTGTCACCAGGCATGTATTTGATATATGTTTGGTACATGGATAGCGCTTGTTGTATGTACAAATGATATCATACATATGTCATTACTATATACACGCGCTTGAGTCTACTTCTGTCCTATTAATGATCCTAATAAGGAGAATAAACATAAAAGCGAAAAGAGAACGCAGAGAAACGTAGACTGCCTGCCGCCGTGCCGCGCCGCGTCACGTCGGCGCCGATGTTGACACTTGGCACCAGCGCCGTCCGTTCCGTTCCGTTCCGTTCCGTTTCGTTCCGTTCCGTTCCGTTCCGTTCCGTTCCGTTCCGTTCCGTTCCGTTCCGTTCCGTTCCGTTCCGTTCCGTTCCGTTCCGTTCCGTTCCGTTCCGTTCCCGTCCCGTTCCCTGTGCTTACCACGCAACACACCAAGTCATTACTTATTATTATTATTATTATTATTATTATTATTATTATTATTATTATTACAATCGTTATTATTAGCGGCCGACGAATCATTTTAGGATTTAGTAAAGATCGCGATGTCAAAAATGGAAAATCCAATATTTGTTATTTCATTGTGTTTTCATTATCGCAACTTGTGTCAATTGTCGCATCTTCATTTTAATTCACTGAAACGATACTTGATTTGACTATAGAAATATCACGCATGAAACATGAGTTTATTAGTTGAATAAATTTGAATTAACAACTCGAAGTCAATTTAATTGTTAAGAAAAGAATTCAGAGTATAAGATATATACTCGTTACATTATCGTGCTACTTTCATCCAGCCAATGAGATTAAAAAAGTGTTGCAAAAATACTGTAGTATATGAAACGGCAATATTACAAATAAGTTTTGCATCAATAGGATTTTGCAATTTTCCTCATCTTTACAACTTTTTGCAAAACTGTACTCTAATTTATAAGAGACTCTAATAGTACATGCGGATCCTAAAAATGTTCGAAGGATACTGCGAGAGTACGTTATATACACTCTTCACAAAACAATGTTCTTGAGAGAAATGATATAGAGAGATGTTAGAAGAATGTTCTCAGTATGTCCTCAATATTTCTCAATATGAGCTAGACACAGTACATTTAGTATGGGTGTAAAATATTTCAATAATATCTCTTTTATGTAAAGCTACAGAGAGAAAGAGAGAGAGAGAGAGAGAGAGAGAGGGAGAGAGAGAGAGAGAGAGAGAGAGAGAGAGAGAGAGAGAGGAAAGGAGGGAGGATTACAGTACTTGTATGAAAAATTTTTGTATAGATGTAGATATATAAAAATATAAATTGTTGCGTTATAGCAACGACTCAAAAAAAAGCGTTAAAACTGTGTTTATCTCGGTTTTTCAACATGCGTGCATGCATGTCTGTAACATTATCTCTGAAAGATGAGCAGGAAGAATATCAACTATGCAGGATAACGCAACGGATAATGCAACGGATAACGAATAAATAGCGTCGAAAGATCAACACTGAACTTGTATGGTATATGTATGCATTTTTAACTGCTAACTACGATTGATACCAAGAGAGTCAATAAATAACGTTCGTATCGAGAGCCGACGACAGCGACAATCGATACGCAACCAATGGATGCGTAATTGGCTACTTATCACTCTCATCGCATAACTCGTGAACGCTTTTCAGTTTTTCATACCACTGTAAATATATGGAAATGCGAGAATGTAGACGATAATGGCCGATGGTGCATTCTTTTCTTTCTTTCAATCATTAAATGCTTTCGTCCATGAAAATATACGACATTTGTCATGATTACTAAAACAATTTATTCTGCTTTATATTTTCCAAAAGAAGATAAGAGAATTTGTTAATTTGTCAATTTTTTTTAGCTTTATTATAATCTGATGTATGTTTAAACTATAAAGTAAAACAAAAATATCACACATAATATAATTCTTTCTATTCTCACTTTTTTATACGAAAAGTGCAAAATATGGTTGTGATAATGAACAGGGAGAGAAGAGAAAGAGAGAATAAGAAGCGAGAAGGAATGTGTGCGCACGTTCATACAACGCGCATGCACGCACGCACGCACGCACGCACGCACGCACGCACGCACGCACGCACGCACGCACGCACGCACGCACGCACGCACGCACGCACGCACGCACGCACGCACGCACGCACGCACGCACGCACGCACGCACGCACGCACGCACGCACGCACGCACGCACGCACGCACGCACGCACACACACACACACAAAATCACAATTTGATATAAGTTTTCCAACGCAACATGTGTGCGCAATAAAGTTATGTACGGTTTATGTTGAAGATACATCATATTATTTTGATGCAAAGAAAACACAAAAAGAAGACTATTCGATAAATTTGCTTGATATATTGCATGTGTGACATGCATGTTCCGATAACCGTTAACCGCAACGATGGAGCATTGACACTGGTCCGATTCAAGCATGCATTCAAACTTTTCCAAGCAATCAAAATGAACAAAGATAAAATTTTTTTAATTCTTCTCTGCATAATCGATATTTTTTGTTAAAATTTTATCATATGAATATAAAAAAAATTGCAGAAACACATATAATGTAAAAATTAAAAAGATATAATGTGTGCACATGAATGTGAGCGGGGGGAGGGGAAGGAGAGTACGCTCGTGCACGCAGTGAAATTAAAGATACTTTAAAATGTTATTCGATTCGAAGTACAATTATAAGGTATTATATTATTGATTTACAAATGACATTTTAAGATATCAATATTTATGTAAATTTATCTTCTTTCACAAATAAAATAGATAAGAAATTAAGCAAGAATTGAAATACACATGTCTCTCGATACCTTCGAAAAGTCATCAAAGTTTATTAGGAAAATATATTTTATATAAAAACAAAATAAATTAATGCGAAAAAAATCTTCAATTTCTCTAATGATTATAATTCGAAAGATGTAAAGTAAATTAAAGTAAATGTTTATTTATCTTTTATACACACGTTATGTTCTTCTAATATCGAGAGCTTAATCTCTGAAATTTGAACGGGCAGTCTATTGAAAAACGTTTGTTTTTCTTACCGCTGACATATTTATCGACGACTTTTTGGTCGATGATATTTACGTTCCCCTTCCAATTATATATTATATGCGAATTCTGTCTAACGATGCATTTTCAACGGTGCTTCGTCAGAAATATGCTTAGTTTGAAGATTAAATAACGAGTCCGTATCAAATTACGCGGGAGTAGATATTGGATAACTAATAACAGCTAATAACGTCCAGTACGAAAAGTACATCTCCTTTCGTGTAAAGAACGTGACAGAATGCACATGCTCTTAATAAATGTGAGATTCATCAAGGCGGTAATTTTATATAAAAGTAAACTGTACACGCAATATTATCGCAAAAGTCACATATTTGTCTTTATATCTATTATTTGCATGTATATCCAAACATAAAGAAAAATTATTATTTCTTGAAACTTTTCTCCTTGTTTCTTCAATTCCATGCAATTCATTTTATAACTGAAATGCTGATTTAAATTTTAAATCAGTATTGTAGCAACAAAAAAATGGAAAACTCTACATCGTACAGAATGAAATTTGAATTAACAAAATTTTTTATTGATAAAAATTGTTTGATAAATTACACTACATTTGCACAGGCAAAATATAAATTTTGTTTAAAATTTATGCATATGTGTGTGTGTGTGTGCGCGCGCGCGCGCGCACACACACACACACACACACACACACACACACTACCTTCATCAAATTAAAAAGCGTATATACTTGATACAATAGGTTCAATAGAATCGATATTTTTTCAATCGTGTATTAAAAATATATATGAAAACATATATATTATATATTTATATTTCTGCAAATATTTCGGATAATAAACAGATCACTGCAATTTCATGAAATTGTAAAAGTTGATACAAATTATTAAGAATTATGCATGTTAAATGCCATATATCTTTATCAAAATTTATAATGTACATGATTTATATTTTATGTTTACTAAATTAGTTTCTGGCTTGAGTTTTTTTGTGAATAACTAATTTACAACAAATCAATAACAACGTCGGGATTACAAGCATGATCACATTATTAAAACATATCGTTGTGTTTATTGTGTGAAAATTTGTTACTTCCTATATTACTCTAAATTACTTTCTTGATAAAACTCACACACACACACACACACACACACACACACACACACACACACACACACACACACACACACGCACGCACGCACACACGCACACACGCACGCACGCACGCACGCACGCACGCACGCACGCACGCACGCACACATATATATATGTGTGTGTGTGTGTGTATTATTTAGAGTAATAGTTAAAGCACACGATGCTAATGATAACTTTTTATATGTATATACATGTATGTATTTCGCATTTGACTCTTATACAAATAATAAAATTGATATATATGTATCTATAATATCACTTGATATCAATTTAACATATCAGGAATGCTTATGTTACCGATTCTACTATAACAAACATATACAATCATATTAAATACAACGTGTCACATATTAAATACAAGTGTCCATAGTATAACACGCATATGAATAGTACAAAATATTAGTAATTGCTGTTTGCGCGCGCACTTGTAATTAAAATTTGATTATTTAATTCTGTGATATACCTCATTTTTGTATGGTTGCGCTCTACGATTATCATATATATATATAATCCAACTGTTTATTAAAAAATACATAAAATTAATTAATTAGATTCAATTATTTGCATATTTTGTATATAAAGATTCTTTTTTGGCAACATAATCTATACTTCTTTCATTATAGAATGTACATTTAGATAGAATAAATTAGGTATAGGAAATATGCCTTAGCAATAAATCTGGAAGCAGTTATTATTAATTAACTTGCGACTATATATGAATACTACTGATATATGTAAATAATTTCATTATATATGTTTGTAACGGAGCGAATGTGTCACAATGATGTCATGTTAC
>NW_028297102.1:0-8760 GCF_055798465.1 Pogonomyrmex barbatus | reverse complement strand
GAGAGAGAGAGAGAGAGAGAGAGAGAGCCGCGTGTTTCTCGTAGCAGAATATGCTCTACTCGCGTGCGGTGAATTTCCCGCGCCGTTCCGGCCCTTTCAATCTGTTACGCTTATCTCGGGCGATTTTCCCTACTTAAGCCTAAGTCGACTTAAGCTCCGCTCTCCTCCTTCGCGACGGGTCAATTGTCGACGTTCGAATTCGCGCGACCGCCCTATGGGATTGGCTGGCTGGTTTGGCTGGCTTGCCCTAAGAGACTTCGTACGACAACACCCTTAATAAGGACGCTCCAGATGTGACGTCGCACGTTCTAGATCAGAATAATTCGAAGCTTCGTATGCGGCTCGGTTAGTGACGTAATACACGGATAGAAGTAGCGTGATTATTTATTTGCATATTTTTCCTATTTTCATATGCAACTCGCGTGCTCGAGTATCTAGATTTGTAATTTGATATAAGTATAAAATATCGATAAAATTCAGTAGCCCAAATAAGAGAAACTCAATATTTTGATGGAGCTGCGAACTATTATCGTCGATCGCGAGCCATAATAATTGATGGTCCCTCGATTGCGCTTTTATCACGCTATTAATATTATCCCCCGAAGAGAACGCGTACAGTTTAAGTCCTCTCCATCTGACGCGAGAAAACGGAGACCAGCTTCCGCTTTAAAGACTACAAGAGCCAGTCCTGTTCTCCGCTCACGTAACCTGGTCTCCGTGTGCTCACGTAAGAGAGGGGTTTCTCCAAACACACGACCGAAAGAGACGTTGTCGTTGACTTCGTCGTCGTCGTCGTCGTTCCCGTCCTCGGGCAGGCGAGAAAAAGGAAACACGAGGACTGCTACGAGGGTACGTGACGCCTCGAGTGGCGCTAATCGGCATTCCCGACAGCAAGTCGCGTGCTCACGGGGACAGGAAGAAGAGAGCGAGAAGAAGAGAAGGAGAGAGAAAGAAAGGAGGGAGGAGAGGGGAGATGGGAGAACTCGAGAGGAACTTCCCGTGCAGTAATTTTTTTCTCCGATGGACCTCCTCCGCGCGCGACTGCAACGGCGTCGCTTTAAACGTACGACAGTGTTTCCCAAACTAATTTCGCCACGGAGAACTTCGGCCCTCCTCCAAGGGTCTCGTACATTTGCCCGCATTAATGGCGCAGCCAAGCGCTCTACACGGTCTGTCCTGCCGTACGTCACCCTAACTATGGGGCTCCTCTACCGGAGCCGGAGCTGATTTTTATGGGGGGACTACATCTTTCGTCGCAGCTCTTTAATTTCTATTAAACGTTTCGACTCTTGGATCTCTAATTAAAATTCTGCTATGGAGCCTCGGTAAAAATACCGAAAGACAGAGAGCACCTTTTATCCATTACAATGTCATTTATTGTTTCATGAGACGGATTACTTACAGTTGTCCATCGCGTAAATTCCCAGCGCGATATTTTATTTTTATAAAAATGATGCATTTTTTCTATATACCATTCTCATTCAAATCAGGAAATCGGATTATCCGAGAATGATATACGTTGCATATTTTCCATGGCAAAAATGGAGGATCGGAGCGGTATCTCGGTATCTCGCGATTCGATATTCGAGACGACACTAATGAGCGACGTTGTAACGGGCGGCGTGTACAATGAAACTTTTTCAATGACAACTTTCGAAACTACCGGGAGGAGAGGAGGAGAGAGAGCATCTTCACTCCCGGCGTCTCTACCAAGTCGGCCAAGTTCCGGCGGTGCCAAAGGTCGTCGTCGCGACGGATGAAAATCCGGGAAAAATTTTGCGGGCGAATTCAATGTATTGGACAGATTTATTGCTCGCGTGGCTGTCGTCGATAGTGTGTCGAAGTTCGTTCCACGTTCGAGCCATTCACCCGGTACAAGTCTGAAAAGATTAAAACTTTCCGTGTCCATTCTCGGGGAGTTCTTACAGTCATCTTTGCCGATACTTTAAGTCCTCGAAGAAGATGGATATCGCGATATGAATTTTCGCTTTAACGTTCCGCCCGCTCGCCCGTGAATTCGCGCATGTTACCGGCGGTCCACGTTTTTGAAAAATGCATACCGCGCGAGTTTGAAAATTTTCCTTTCATCGTATTATTGACTGCCGCGCAATCTCGCCGCGCGGAAATAAAACGGGGAGCATTAAAGTATCCTAAACTGCGTCGGCTTTAGCACGCAATTTGTCACTTACAGGCGGCATATATAGATCTCGAAATTATACCTCGCGTCCAAACTTTCCCGATCCAGTTTTCTCCATGTTTTTAAAGCACGGTAAATCTCGGTCACGCTGATATTCATACCGCCGGATACGGACATTGGCATTGTTATGTAATTACGAGATAAAACGGTCAAATATTCCGCATCGTGATATCGCGCGATACGATGCGATGCGATGCGATGCGATGCGATGCGATGCGATGCGATGCGATGCGGTGCGGTGCGGTGCGGTGCGAGCACACGGCGAATATGCGCTGCAGAATCACCGAAACATTGTCAGAATCTTGCGTAATCCGAAATCCTGGTGGAACTTGATACATCGTGCATTCCGCGCGGCGAAATTAACTTCCGACGTATCTAAACGTAGCTTTACGGTACGTAATACGGATAAGAAGAAGCGGTAGGGGAGAGAGAGGGAAGATAATTAATTAACTAACATATATACAATTACGAGCCATTAATGCCACGTTAACGCGCGCCGCTAACGCGCGTAGGAGGACAGTTTTGTAACCTTGTCGTTGAACCATTAAATCTCGATGAGACTCATGTGTTATAAGCACTTTGTTGCTTTTATTATATTACGGCATACACGCAACGGCATACGCGCACGCACGTATCATCACGCATTATTTCACGAAAAACCGTCAACTTTATCTGGAATACGATGCCACGAAAAGAAAGATCAACGCATGACTTGCCAACAAGATAGGCGCTGCGAAAAATGTTTGCAAAGAATATGCAACCCGCGATCTTAAGCTCAATATTTCACGCTACGAGATAGTTTCTCAAAAGATATATTTTAATACGGGAAGGAATTAGTCTTTTTTCAAATTTATTTTATAAAATAGTAAAATAGCCTAAAATAATTGTTAAACACGATAAGATTCGACAAAGACGTTGGCATAAATTAATTATAGACGTTAAATTAATAATACGCTACAACTTTGTTATATTCGGGGTCTTAAACGTCCATGAGTGAATTAATGACCGATCGAGTCACGCTAGCTACCTTAATCAAAATTTATCCAATAAGTCGACAGTGTAATGAAGGATAATAGCAGCAATATACATAGTTATACTTTGCTTCTGTGGTGTGATTAAATAAATGCACTTAAAATATATATTTCGATCGCTAATCGAGTAATCGTTAAATGCATTAGAAATATCTGTCACGAATAAATTTATATAGCGTGATTAACATTTTAAAATCCTTCAGTCATGCAAAGTGTCAGAAAAGCGAAGAAATATCCATGGTACTTAATAATACGATACTTAAAATAAAATGGAAGTAAATACGAAGAAACGTAAAAATAAGCTTTCTGAAATTCATCTTTAAAAAAATAATTGAGTTATATATTAACATGCAAAAAATATCTGGCCTATAAAAAGAGGTAAAATGGAATCCATGCTGAGATTCGATGATCATGAATGTCATGAATGACATTTATCTAAAAATACGTAAAATTACTAACATGAAGAAAAGTCTGACGACAATTTTTCAGGCTGCATCCGCATGTAAGTTATTCAAAATTATTTAAATGAATTGCCAAGTAAAGGATTTTTATATTATTTAATTAAACTCAAGCGTGCACTTTTATCGCGTTTGAATTCTCTTCTGACGGATCGAGAATTTTCGAAGCTCCTCTGCTCCAGAGGACAAATGGATCGAATATTCAACTTTTCTCGTCGAGCAGCCGGTTTGGGAAACACTGACAACGACAACGACGACGACGACGACGATGCGATTCCTCATCCATCTCACGTCCGCGAGTTTCTCGCGGGTGTCCCGCGCGCGCAATAACGAGGGAACGCCGCAGCGCGCGTTCTGAAGTATTTAAACGTCATTGCGGGATGAATGGCCGGGACGTCGTTTCGCCAATATCCGTGCCGGGCCGAAAACAACGCACGTCGCACGACGGGAAACGTCGAACGAAACGACGCCCAGGAACGGGCAAACGCCACGCCACGCCACGCCACGCCACGGCATCTCGTCCGGGACTCGACGTGCTGCAACACGCGTGTCGAATGGCGATATGCAATATATCGCCCACGTTGGCCGTTGCCTCGCGAAGTGACACGTGCACGAGCTGGGCTGATCATCGGATTCGAATATCGGAATCTCTCTTCGCGAGAAGTAGATCTTCCCGGAAGATTCCACGGAAGGTTCCATCGAGTCCGCGCGGCGGTATTTTTAGAAAAAAGAAGAGAGGAAAAATAGCTAGCACCCTCCCTCATTAAAATGCATTAGCATTCTGTACTAAGTAAATCTTTATGCATGAATATTGCTTGTTATTCGAGCAACGAGAATAAATTACCGCGAGAATCAGATTGTAACGTAGTTTTAACGTAATATATAACTTTAACGCAATACCACGAAGGTGTTATATTGAAAATTTGTGCGATTTTTAACGTTTGAGAATAATTAGCAAGTGTCTGTCCGCAGTTTTAAGATATCTAACGTCTGCGAACCGGTGTTTAAATGCGAAGCGATAGACTTATCGCAGACTGATAATGCGAACGACCCTAAGAACTCGTAAAGGCACGAAAGGAAAGGAATTGCGGTACATGTAGATACGTGCATGCAGGTGCCTTGAATTGTTTGTAATAAAGGCGACATGCAGGATATTCGCAGGCTGATACACGTAATTGGTGCCAGAAGCTGTCGACGAAGTTGTCGCGGAGTTTCTTAGTTTCGCCCGCTGCCATTCAATTTTGCGAGTAACTTATATATTAATTCATGTACGTGGACGTGTGGCAGCACGGTATTCCGGCATCAATTCCGCTCTTTCATCGGAGGATTCTAATGAGATAAGATGAATATAGCTAAATAAAATTTCTCGCCTGTTTTCCGATTTCTTCGCGCGGTGATCCGATTACCTCGCCGGTAATCGAGCGCAACGTTGGCGTACAACGTTCGCGGGCTGTTTAACGGGTCGAGATAACAGAAGGTACCCTCGCGTGCCCCCGGTGTTCCCTCAAACTCCGCTACAAATTATTGGGACGGATATTTCCATAGGCGTAATTGAGACACCGAACGGCGAACGGTGAATTTCGTAGACGCGATCGATACGCGCGCGCGCGCCGGCCGTTATTTCCATCTACCGTAAAACTATCTCCGGCTAGGCCGAGCGTGGAATTAGAAAACGCGGACGAGAAAATGACACGTTGCGCCGCGGGACTATCCCTCAGGAGTACCCTTAGGGCTTCCTGCAGATTACACGGCGCGGACTAAGAAGACGATCTTAAATTCGAAGGAGAGAGGGGAAGGTGCCGCGCGCACGAATCGCTCGACGAGCGTTGCTGACGTCCGCTAATTTTTAAAGGGGCCTGACCGGCGTTTAGGCAGACTTTCTGCAGTTCTAACCGATCCTCTCTCCCTTTCTTCTCTTTCAACCTTCCGGACCGTACAACCTGCTCGCCTCGTGAACTAACTCGGGGAAGGCGTGAGAACTTGGAAACGTGTGACGGGGCAACTTATCGCCGCGCGACATGCGACCTCCACCCTTCCCCTCCCTCTCCTCGCGGGCCGTCATACTCAGCGTCGTTGCATGACGAGGGGCACTCGAGAGAACTTCGGTACAACGCGCGCTCGCGCAACCCACGTTGTCGTCCTTTATTATTACTATTATTATTATTATTATTATTATTACAACGGCAGAGAAATGCTCTCCGCGTGGGAGAGGCAGAGACAGAGAAAGAGAGAGAGAGAGAGAGAGAGAGAGAGAGAGAGAGAGAGAGAGAGAGAGAGATGGAGGGGGAGAGGGAGGGAGGGAGGGAGAAATGGAGAACGTCGGAAGCTACGGGGCGACGATTAACGGCGAAAATTTTTGAACTCGATAGAAAAGTTTCGGTGAATCCGGCCGTTATCTTTTCTCTTGTAGCATGTTGAATAACTGCTGAAAGAACTGCATCGGACAAGTGTGCCAGCAGGACGAGACAGATTCGCCAGTGAATAATGAATATGTGAGTAATGAACCTATATTTTGCGATCGTATCAATTGCAGAGAATGCGAAATGACGAGACGTAACGCGTATAAATAGTATATACGACACGACATAACTTAATTGTATTTTTTTCAAATAAAGATTTGTTTCGGACCTTGATATTTATGCGTTTCCCTTAGTGAGACGTATGCGTCGCTATTTTCGTCACGATCCTTTTTAGAGAGGAGTCGACTCGAATCTGGCGGGTGCGATAAAACGCGCCGTAATATATCCGCACGTATTTCCCGAAAGAGACACTCGACTTTATTCGTAGTGGCGCGTCATGTAAGCGAGAGAGATTAATTTCTCCAGCTTTCCGGAATGCGCGTGTTTGAGCCCAGCGAGCCGGGTAAACGTCCAAGACACGCGCGCACGGCGCTGCGAAATTCGCCAGGAGTGTAACAGAATAATCGCGGACGTGGCGCTGCAGCGTGTGCCGCACAAACACGCTCCGCGGTTAAATGCGTCGTTAGCGCACCGCCGAGAGGGAAAACGCCGCGATCTCCCGGGCGTTTCAAATTTACCCGTACATGTAATCATGCTGAATCGTCGCCCCAGCCTTTTCTTTACGGGCGGAAATGTTCACGGAGGATACACGCGCTCCACCGTATCGGAGCCGGGCGCATTCGTTTCTCGAAAAGAACGCGCGATGGCTCTCGTGCAATAAGAAGCGTATAAATGTTTCAAACCGGGCAACGTGCTCATGCAACGTATATATGTACGTGTATGTACGCGCGCGCGCGCGCGCGCGCGCACGCACACACACACACACACACACACACACACACACACACAACACACACACACACACACACACACACACACACATATATATATATATATATATACGCGCACGTAGCACACAGGTACACGGGAGACCACATAGCGATGCGTATAATTTTTCTACGAAGGACAAACACTCCGACAGTTGCGTATATAGGACGTCGTCCTCGTCCTCGTCCTCGTCGTCATCGTCGTCGTCGTCGTCTCACGCTTATTATGAAGCCGGAACTACTTGGGAAGTCTTCCGTATATATTTGAAGTCACCGCGGCTCCCGGGGTTGTGTACGATTTCACGACGGTGAGATGTATAACGACATAAAAATGTGACGAGGCGCATGCCGCGAGATAAAAGGATTAGTCGTCCCGAAATATACATTCCTCACGCTCAATTCCTTAAATCAGATCGGTGCATATCCGATATAATTCCGATTAAACACACTTGAAATCCCGCACGCGTGAAACTTGTTTCTCCAACGGGGCAATTATTCAATTGTATTTGCACAGTTTCACTCCGGATAGTTGTAAAATTATTGCCATTGTAAACCGGAGAATTATAATTAGCGTCGTGTTATCAGGATAATTTACTATTATTACTATTATTGTTACTGCCCGCACGGAGAGTTCGTTAAATTTACATTCGTTATGGATACTATTTTGATTAAATATTTCGCCATAATTACACGATGTGAAAGACACGGATCTATCAATCAATTAAGATACCGATCGCGTGTGCGCGCGCGCAGCGTAATTACTCTCTCCCGAAATTCACGCTCTTTGGATTTGGCTTTCCGGAAAGCGGTGCTGTATATACAGCTCGTAGCGAGATGCATCGGCATCGCGTCGCCTGGCCGTAAATAAAGCGAACCGAGCGAGCGTGCGGCGACGAGAGCGTATTTGTCCGCGATTGATTTCTCGCTGGTAATCGACGTCGGACCGACCACTCTCTCCCCCCTCTCTCTTTCTCTCTCTCTCTTTCTCTCCTCTCTCTCTCTCTCTTCGGCGCAAGAAAGACGGACAGACAAATAGATGGGACGAGAATAGATGGGACGGAGAGGAGAGAGAGAGAGAGAGAGAGAGAGAGAGAGGAGAAAGAGAGAGAGAGAGAGAGGAGAGAGAGAGAGGAGAGAGAAGGGAGGAGAGAGGGAGAGAGAGAGAGAGAGAGAGAGAGAGAGAGAGAGAGAGAGAGAGAGAGAGAGAGAGAGAGAGAGAGAGAGAGAGAGAGAGAGAGAGAGAGAGAGAGAGAGAGAGAGAGGAGAGAGAGAGAGAGAGAGGGGGGAGTCTTTTCTTTCTTCGTAGCGGAATGGATGTTACGGTCCGTCGCAAATGGATACCTATTGCCGCGCACACACGTATGTACAGGGTACGCCGTACTTTTAAATACCCTCAGACAAGGGGCGGTCCGACGGCGGCGGTGGCGGCGGCGGTGGCAGCGGCGGTGGCAGCGGCGGTGGCAGCGGCGGTGGCAGCGGTGGTGGCGGGGCGGGAGTGAGAGGAAGGCCCCGGAGAGAATCGATGCCCGACACACCAGAAGCGCCCTGGGATCAAACAGACGGGGTAATGGAATACCCACCCTTCCCCCTCCCACACGTTCTCGTTTTCCTCCGACGCCGTTTTTCCTCGTCGCCTTACCAACCCTCGTAATAGAGCCCGCGGAAGCCCGAGAGAGCCACGCGACGATGCGATCAGTCGTCCGGTAAATAACCGCCGCGTCGCGACGCCGTCGCCATCCCCACGGTAGCCGATCCTCATAAGGATGCGGACCAGCAAGAGGGAGAAAG
>NW_028297101.1:0-9066 GCF_055798465.1 Pogonomyrmex barbatus | reverse complement strand
TGGATGCTCCGGATGGTGATGGAGTTTGGGAGGGGACGCGCGTCGACCTTGCCGCGGGCGGCGGTTTGGCCACCACGCGCGTGCTCGCTCGCGGTGCCCCTCGCACCGCGGGCCGCGCTGTGGTTGGCTGGCCGCGCGCGGTCGACCGCGATGCACTGGGCACCGCGGGCGCCGCGCCGGTAGTGGTGGCCATACGGATGGGCGCGTCTACTTTATCTACCGACAACACTCGACACTTACTTGTTGAAGCGGCGGTCGTCGTCCTCGTCGTTCTCCTCGCAGCGGCCCCTCCTCCTCCGGACGTTGGTGATAGGCGGGGCGCGGCTTTCCTGATGGCGGCCGCTCCGCGGGCACCGCTGGTGACCGGCGACGACCTCTTCGTCACCGTTGTGCCCGCTGTTACGGCCGCGTATGAGGGGGACGTCTCATTGGCCGGTGGTGTTGGCACTGCTGTTGGCGATGGGGTGGCGGTGGAGCGCAATCTGGGTGGCCGCGGATCAGCGGCCCTGCGCCGCGTCAGTCCGTCGGCCGCCGCCGTCGATCGCGCAGTCGCGCTCGCCGCACTGGTTTCACGCGTCACACCGCTTTCACCGTCACTGCCACTATTCACATCGGTTCCGCGAGTGCTCGGACCCGGGGCGTCCACCCGCGGAGACTGGGCGTGCTCGGCCTCATAGTGCGCTTTCACCGTTCTCAGCGGGTAATGTCCCGTGCCCCTGAGGCCGCACACGCCACACGCGTACCACACCGTGTCTCCGGGGTGGCATTTCCGCAAATGTTTTAATAAGTGCCCCGAGTCGCAATACTCCCCCTTTACCCGCGACGGTGCCGACTCGCTTAGCCAGCACCGTGGGCATCTGTAGGTCGCGGGGAGCGGGTAATTAATAAGGACTTCCCGTGGACTCGACATGTTCGTTCGTGGGCGGCCCCGACAAAATTAAACTAAATAAGGGTAAGTATAAAAAAATTATTTGGGGCCGCCAACACCGTCCACGAGAAGTCCAGAAACTATTGGTGGCACTCGCGGATACCGTCACTACCACTGCGCACGCGCGAACTAACTCGAAGTTGCGACGCGGTAAACAAAAACGCGAAATCGCTTCTCGGCCAATCGCGCACACGCACACTCGACTTACAAACTAAACCTAACTAGTACCCCGAGCCAAGACTGCCCGGCTGGGGAATTCAAATTTTAATGAAAATCTGCCCGCGAGCTCGGAATTCAATAATTAATTTCGATTCCGCGTGATTGTTCACGCGGAATATATAAAATCCTTAAGCCCCTCGCGCCGATTGGAAAAGTTACTAAAAAGTAACTAGGTAATTTAATATGGCGCGAGGGCGTTCAAAAATATGATATTATTGCTCGCGGGCCTCTAAATAGCAGTAATATATAGTCCCCACGCCGGACTTTCACCGCCCGCCTTTATCACTATACAACACGAGAACGCGGCTTAAGGCAGGCGGCGCCACGTGCGGCTTAAACTCGCACTGCGTGCTGCCACTCTAGCGCACCGCGCAGTACGCGTCGCAAGAAGTAAATACGCGCGAGTGACAGCGGTGCAGTGCGAGTGCAGTGATTGTTATTAAATTAATTGACAACGGCCGGCCACGGGTATCGTGGATAGTCGGCCGGCCGTATACAAGCAAGGAAGCGATAATTAAATGCCGCACGTGGAGTGTAGGCCCAACTCTGACCGTCTCCGTGCGCTGCAGGTTGCACCCTCCGCACGCTGCGTGCACTACGTATTACAACAAATAATTAATTAACAGGCAGCCACTCCGTCCAGCTAAGTATTTTTAATTGTTTAAATATTAATAATCAGTCTTACATGCGATCTCACCGTGACACTGCTTGCAGGTTATGCGGATTGATATATGTGCACCCAGCCACTGCACCGTCAGATGAATAAAATAAATAAATAAATAATATGTCAAGTGGACAAAAAGATGGTAAGTATGGAATTATTGTCGGTCTTTAAAATCGCTCGCCGTGTTGTGTCATATTAATAAAAAGATTTTCTATTGCAGATGTCATGCGGATAAAATAATAAATATATAAATAGAATAAGTAAAATAGATAAATAAATAATTAAATATATTGACAACACAACGATGGGACGACCAGCAGACGGACAACGAATCATGCAACGAGAATTATAGCTAAAATGTTTCATAGGCAACTTCACCGATGGGGACTGCGCTGTGTGTATATATGTATATAGAATGTATGATATTTATCGGATTGTCCAGATTAATTGTAAATAAATAGGTTAAGGATTTTAAATATTTAGTAAAATAATATGTACATATGTAGTTTTAGCAAATTCTCATCGCATCCAGATCCACTTGACACCTAACCTCGTATGCAGTGTGACAGTTCACACATCAGTGCTTTTAATATGTATATACGTATAAAATTAATAGTAATTCTGACTTTATTATGCAGTGGCTGTACAGTTAACGACGACGAGTACAATGATGCCTGCAGATTATGTGATTTATATGTATATTTTAGTATATACAGTTAGAGTTTATGTTACTTGAAATTCTTTCTCGACAGCTGCCACAGTGAGATGCTGGACAATATAATGCGATCAATCTGGAATGCAGTGCAATATGGAGCGACTGCAGCAGCCTATTCTACGCGCGGAGAGAAATGCAAACGCCTGCAGCACTTGTTATATGGGCCCATGCATATGTGGCAGTACTGGTCATCGACTCACTCTACGCAGCCAAAGTGAGGTGCTCACTAGATGTGATATTTATTATAAAAACAGTGTATGGTTAGACAGTTGACTTAATAACAGTGGATTGAAGCTAGTGACGTGAATATTGTACTATAAATTTATTAAATTAAAATTAAAATGGATACGTATAACTGTCACTGCTGCTGTCTAACCTATATGTGTCACAGACTGTATCACACCGCAATCTAGTAATAAATAATTAAATAAATGAATAAATACATAGATAAATAAATAACGGATATAACAGAGAACACTGGACATGAATTCATTTAACGATCTCAATAAATTAAATTAAATTAAATTAGATTAACGGCACATTTTATATAACAATATCTAGCATGACTCATCAAGGTGGCAAGTACATTTGTGTTTTAATTTCAAAATTAACGAGTCTCACGTGCAATAGTTAAAATTAGTCCAATAGTCAATTATATAAAATAAGAATAAATAAATAAATTAAACGGGAGACAAGTCAAAGTGATAAAAATTATAAAATATGAGTCATGCGCGGCACTCAACGTATAACTCCCAGCACTTGCAACTATATAAAATTATGTCAAATATTATAAAATGAAATAAATAAATAAGTTAACAGTTAAAATATGGTCAATACGGTAAAATATAGACAAGAAACATATAAAACAGTTGCGTCAATACGTGCTAAGAGCGGCCGGAGAGTGATATACGCGAAATTGACTTTTGCCGTTTTTTCAGATAAGATTCTGCGATGTGACCAGTCTTATGACATACTAAGTGAGCCGATGGACCAAGTACTTACCCGATGACGTGGAGTAGTCCTGCTTACCCACTGGATGACGCACCGAGGGCCCGGGAGACTCAGAACACGCGCACTTCACCAAAAACACCGATTTCGCGGATTTACCGATTATTGAGACCTGGCCCGTGCTCTGGGGTAATCGGATGCGATAGAAAAGAATAAAATGCTCTTTTCCCCATGCACTGGGCCGAACTCCACGGTACTGCAATGCGGAGCCGACCCGCGGCAGGGTCGGAGCAAGCTCCGTGCACCCGCCAGGTCTCAAAAATCAGTTTAATATTCTGAGTCTCCTATGGAGACTGTATCAGATATTAAGCTGATAAGAACAGATTAGCACACTTTTATTTTAAAAAATGTTCCCCGGAGGGCATCTCACCCCCCGGGGTAGATACAGAGGAAAAGCGGCTAGGCCGCGCGCAAAACTAAAATACTATATTGGCGGGGGACAATAGCCCCCCCCGCCTTGTGGGCACTAAAACTAGTGGGGCTGACGGGGTCGCTCCCCGCCAGCATGCGCATATTAAAATTAAACTATCCCCCCAGCTCGCGTGCTGGGGGGATGACACAGGTGTCGGCGGCCCTCGGGGTGTATCACAGATAGGAAGGTTAAAAGATAAAAGACCCCGAGGGCGCGCGCGCGGCAATACTTAATAGATAAATAAAATAAATAAAGTCAACGCGACACATTCACACTCGCCTAAGATACAATATGATTCACGCGGCACGCACACTCGAACATTCATGGCCCCACAGAAAAGAAAATAAATAAATAAATGTAAATAAATAAAATAAAAATAAAGATAAAAATAAAAATAAAAAATAAAAAATAAAAAAATAAAATAATAAATAAGAATAAATAACAAAGAATAAATAAGATTACACAGGGAGATAAAAACATGCGGTCCGGGCAATAAAATATATACATAGAAAAATAAAAAGTGTCCGGATACTAACAAGAGGCGGGCAGGAGGCCCGTCCACATATCTCATGAATAAAAAGAAAACAAATAACAAGATAATTAAAATAATAAAAATAAAAAAGTAATAAAAATAGGAAAAATAAATACAAATAATAATAAGTTAAGCTTAACAAATTAGAAGATAAATTATAATATGGATATGTGGACATCGGCCGCTCCTGCCCGCTTGGATAAAAAGGGGGGCCAAGACGAGGACAAGAATAAGTTACGCGACATTCACACTCACGGCGATACGCGACGCGTCGCAACTTCTTCAGTGGCGGCCCAGCGCCGGCGGACGGCCCGAGGCGGCGTCGCGAGCACCCCATCACCAGCGGGGCGAGAGGGAGCTTGGTACTGGCGGACGCCGGACACGTGCTCCACATAAATGTCCCTCGACCAGCGGATGGTATCCGAGACGATCAACCGCCGCATCATAGAGGCATACGGACCGCCAATCCGCAGCACCCTCAGGACAGCCTCGTTTCTCGGATCCCACGACCCGAGAGCACCGACGACGAAGGCCGTCACGAGGACACGGTACCCCCGCCGCTGGAGCTCCTCAGCCAGGGGGGAGTACTTGGCGATTTTCCTCCCCCTGGCTTCCTCGAAAGACATCCAGCGGTTTTCGAAAGGCACCGTGACGTCGCATATGACGACACTCTTGGAGAGCTCGTGCCTGATCACGAGATCAGGCCGTAGCTCACCAAGTTCCCCGTCGATGCCCTCAATCCGCTGGTTGACCCGTTTGTCGCCCGGCAGACGGCAAGCCTTCCAGAGGCGGTGCAATACGGCATTGTGCCTCAGCTGTATTGCGGCAGCATGGACGCCGCAGTGACCGAGCACATGTGGTAAGGTCTCCGATACCTCCCCGCATCGCCGACAGCGCTTATCGCCGTCCCCCCAACGCCGCGCGCCGTTGAGGGGAAGGACATCGAGACGCGCTCGATGTATGAAGCGCCAGTCGGCGAAGCGGGTGAAGCTGCCGCCGCGAACGAAGTGATTGCTCACTGGCGCTCGCGACGACACCTCGAAGACCTTACCCTGGTCGGGTTTCCTGAGCAAACGCTCCGCGTAGTGCTCGGCTACAGCTGAGCGCAACCGATTCACCACCTGGTTACGCGCTCCAGGTGGGATCTTTACCGCGGCACCTCTGGGCCCTCGGCACTCCACGATCATCTCCTCGGTCTCCGGCACCCACCGCCACCGCAGAGACAACCGCTCGGACAGCCTTCGCGCGGCATTCCGCGCCCTCGACCAGAGGGATTTCTCCCCTCCGCCCCTCAGCCTTCCCTCCTGCGAGCCAGAAAGGAAGGCGGCGATCGTCTCGCAATCAGGGGCGTGGCCGGTCCTGCGCTGAACCACCCCCGTCAGTGATTCCCAGGCGAGACGCCTGACGGTGGCATCGCCAGCCGTAAGCATACGGAAGGCGTGTGCCACCGACAGGACGTCCGCCAGGTCAGCCAACGGAAGGAGTCCACACCCCCCCCATCGCGGGGGCATGTAGACCCCCTCCGCGCTGGCACGCTGGGGGAGATTCAGCCAGGACTTCGCGAATCTTCGAATCGCGAGATCCGCGGCCGTGAGGGGACGCTTCTCCACACTGGCTCCCCGCAGCAGAAAATCAAGGCGCGGTAGGATGAAGGTCCCGAGTATGTCACATTTCTGCCACGGGGCGAGGAGGGCGCGATCCACCGCGCGAACGTCCGAGAGGAGGTCCCCGATGGTGGCGTAGGGCGCCTGGTCGACCGAGAATCCCGTCGGAACACCGAGGTGGGTGTAAGGCTCACCCTCTGCCAGATGACGCACCGGTTGGCCCTGGATGCTGAACGACGTCGGCAGAACCCTGCCGCAACCACCCGTGCCGATGTGCAGGGTGGCGCATTTGGCAGGGTTGAACCGCAAACCCACCGACGCCGCTTCAGTCTCCACCGCGTTGAGCAGTCTCCTCATACTCTCCGGAGTCTCTGTCAGGAGTGCAATGTCGTCCGCGTAAGCCAACACACTAAACCTGTTATTAAACATATTGTACCCCGCGTCGACATCGGTGGCTGCACGCAGCACCGAGTCGATCGCGAGGTCAAAAATAATAGGGCTTAGCGGACAACCCTGGCGTACTCCGGAGCGTATGGGGATGGGCGCGGTGAATCCCTCGGCGGTGCGCACACGCGTAGTGCAGCCGTCGTACATCGAGCCCCATATGTTTATGAGGCCCTTAGGCACCGCCGCTCCAGCCAGAGCACGGCGGATCGTCGCGTGCGGGATCGATCCAAACGCGTTGGATAGGTCCAGCCACGCGACGACCGCCTGCCTCCGGCTCCTCCTCGCGTCAGTCAGGGCCTCCTGAAGGACGAAATTGTGCTCGAAGCATCCCTCGTCCCTCAGGAAGCCCTTCTGGGCGGGACTAAGTCGGCGGTTGGCGACCGCCCAGTCGGTCAGACGATCGGCGAGAATCGCGGCGAAGAGCTTGGGGACGGTGTCTCCCAAAGCGAGAGGGCGCCAGTTCTCCAGCATGCCCCGGTCTCCTTTCTTGTGCACAAGTATCGTGCTGGAGGTCTTCCAGGACGCGGGGACTGCCTCGAGCCGCAAGCAGCAATTACAAATTGCTGTGAGGAGCCGCGTACCCGGATCCGCCCCACGGAGGTCACGGTAGGTGACGCCGTCGGGACCCGGCGCAGAGTTGTTCATACGCCGGAGCCGACGGTCCACCTCTCGCTCCGTGAAGGGATCCAGGAGATACGCGAACTCCTCGCGCGAACCCGAGGGGTCAGTGCGCTCGGCTTCCACGCCGGAGCCCGCCAGGAACTCCTCGCCGCGGTACAGGCGCTCGAAGTACTCCTGGACCCGACGTCTCGGCACCTGGCACGAGTCGGCAGGCCCCTGGAGCACCTCTCGCACCGCCTTGCGGCGATTCGCCCTGTAGAGCGCCTGCAAGCGCTTGGCCTCACGCACCCAGTCCCCGCGTGCTTCTCCCGACGCAGAGGGGCCGGCCGGTACCGACCCCTCGCCACTGGCGCCCTCTCCCTCCGGACCGACACCCCCCCTCGCCCCCCGCCGCGACCCCGCCTCACGCGACCGAGCTGGACGTCCTTGGGAATCGGCGGCGGCGCCGCGAGCCCTGTCCGCGACGACCTCCCCGAAGAACGCCGCGACTTCCGTCGCGAACGCCTCCAGTTCGGCGCGCGTAGCGACCGCCGGCGCCCGGGCGGCCAGCTCGTCGCGCGCAGCCAACCGCTCACGCCTGACCCGCATCGCTGCGGGAACAGGCGCCGGTTGGCGGCGCGACGGCTGACCGCCCGCGACGCCGGCGAGTCGCGGCTCGCGACCTCGTCGCCCACCCCCCCTTCCACCGACAGAGGCCGGAGACGCCCCGCCTTCCTCACGGGGCGCCACGACGGACGCTAGTGCGCGTCGCCGAGCCATTACACCGCGGACATTCACGGGAGCACACGGATGTACGGCACTCACCTCATCTCCAGCACCGTCCCGGGTATCTCCCTCGCGCTCCGCCAGCGATGTCCCGCGATGAACTGCCGCCTCTCTTGTCGGTGTTGGAGACTTATGGGCCGTCCTCGCGTTGTTGTTTCCATCTACCGCCGGCGCTGGTGGCGGTGTGACTCTCGACTCACGCGGCCCCGATGTCGCCGGCGACACGGAGCCGACGGAACTGCCGCTCGAGCGGCGCCTCAACGCTCTTCTCCCCAGTTGCACCCTCCACTCGCCACCCAGCTGGTCCCCCTCGCTGGTCGCTGGTGGTGGCGTTGCGATGGCCGCACCCCGCTGCCGCCTCGCTGCTGCTGCCCCCTCGGCCGATGGTGGTTTTGGCGCAGATGGGGGCGTCCTTCTCAGGACCGCCGTGCACGGTGACGTTCCCCTCGCTGGCTGGGGAGGGGAGTGGCGTACGGCTGGTGTGTGCCACTCCCCGGCGGCGGAACCGGCGGACATCACCGGTCCGCCGCACACCGACGTCGTCACCGTGCATGTCGTCAGCGTTGCCGGTATGGACGTCGCGGGGTAGGCCGATGGCGTGGCCCACGGTGGGGTCCCCGTTGGACTGCCGCGGGTGTTCTGCGGCAGGCTGGGGACCCGCGCGGGGGGTCTCTCCGGGGGTGTTCGCTGTACAGGTCCCCCCGCGCTCCGCGACGTCACGCCGCCCATCTCCCGCCGCGCTATCTCCGCGATCTTCTCGGCTGAGACCGCGATCACCCGGCTGATCGCTGCTGCTGTTGTTGCCGCTACCTCTGCCACCGCCGCGGATGTAGTCGGCGGTGGCGTCCTCGTAACCACCGGTGGGGAAGTCCTGGCCACCGGTGGTGTTATGCCGGGTGATCGCTGCAGGCTCATGTTGCGTGGCCCCCCCTCACCGCCGAACGTGGGTGTTCCTCCGCTCAAGGGTGGCGAGTGAACCACCCTCTTGCGGAGGACAGGGGGGGATGGTCTCAGCCTAGGCGCGGAGCCGCTCTTCTCGGTCGACACGCCTGCCGCCCGTGCCTGTTGAGGTGGGCTGCGGGCCACGGGCGGCCTCTTCCTCGCTGCTCCCCTCCCAAACGCGAATAATTCGCCGCTGGAGTTGGCGTCGC
>NW_028297100.1:0-9068 GCF_055798465.1 Pogonomyrmex barbatus | reverse complement strand
AGATTGCATCAAGCATGGCTCGAGCCCCCGAATAAGAAGGGAGGGTGTGCGTCACGGCGGGGCCCGACCACGAACCAGCCGTGAAAACTCGCAATTATTTTGCGAAAAAATACCACCTCAGCCAGGAATCGAACCTGGAGCTCCTGCTTACCGGGCAGGCATCTTATCCTTTCGACTACCGAGGCATGTGATGATATTTATCGCAAATAACGTGTTTAGAATAACACGTCAACAATACAATGACACATATATATATATATATATATATATATATATATATATATATTACAATATACATATATACATGTATTCTTTTTCGAATCCCCACGACCGGTACTCCAGAGAGATGATGGTCCCACCCCCTCGAATGCACTTCACCCTTTCGTGTCGAGACTGACGTTTCTTATGTGCACCATCTCGCAAGTAGGAGCGGTAGAATCTACTTCACTACTCCACTAAGGCGCAACGAGGCTATAATAGTTTTTAAATTATTGGCGATTAAAGTTCACTAAGCACAGAGATATTTCGCGCGCTCATAGATGGTGATATGATAAGTGGTAAAGGTTCCACCACGAGGATCCTCTTACAACATCGAGAATATCACAGAAATATACTTAATAAGAATAACATTCTTATTAAGAAATTATTTCTGTTTCGGAATTTATTTGTACATTACACAATTAATATCGCACCATAACGTCGTAAAATATCTGTTCAATAACGACATATTGTACCATATAACTGTCAATAGCTGTCAAAAGAATTCATTATGAGGTAAATAAATATAGTAATGAATTCTTTTGACAGCTATCACATGGTACAATATGTCGTTATTGAACAGATATTTTACGACGTTATGTTGCGATATTAATTGTGTAACGTACAAATAAGTTCCGAAACAGAAATATATATATATATATATATATATATATATATTTCTGTGATATTCTTGATATTGTAAGAGGATCCTCGTGGTGGAACCTTTGCCACTTGTCATATCACCATGTCTCAACGCGCAAAATATCAGCTCTGTGATTAGTGAACTTTAATTCTTAATCACCAATAATTTAAAAACTATTATAGCCTCGACATTTTCGTATTAGGATTTATCTCTTAAAATATTCCAAAGAATTTGCTCTTAAAAGAAATGCGATAGTTTTGGGACACCCTGTATATGGGGTAGACCATTTTATTTAATATAGGCAAATATCTTGACAAGGAAAAGTTTTTTCAAAAAATGTTTCAGATAAAAGTTTTATGCTACGAGCGGGACATAAGATAGTGCCATTGATTTAATCTTGTATATGCCAAAGCTATATGGAGATTAATTTTGTTCTCTTTTAATTAATTGCTACTTTTTATTATATATTTTATTATATATTATATATTTTATTATATATTATATATTTTATTATATATTTTATTATATATTTTTTATTATATATTCTTATAATTGACTTCGATATCTTTTTTAAATACTATAAATTATTTTTTTTTTAGGAAGTGCTTTCTGAGTTACGAGGCTTGAATTTAGTATATATTTGATATAAAGTATAAAAGATATTGTAAACTATTGATTTTTTGGCAACTTAAGTTTTTGTTTTTCAAAAGGATACATAGTTGCATATTATAAATATTAATTTTTTTTTAACAACAATTATGTATTTTCTTTACACTAATTGATTTATCTTATTATTCTGTACATAAAAATATTAATATAGTTGCAAAAAAATGAACAGTTTACGAAATATTTTATACTTTATATCAAATTGTATGTCAAGTTTAAGCCTCATAACTCAGAAAGTACTTATTAAAAAAATACTTGGTAAATATATCGATGAGGGGAGTCTATCCCTGTGACTTGACCTTAATATATGTTATCACTCTAAACAATAAAGTCTAAACAATATTCAAAAGATTTTAGCCGTCGTTCGCTCTTTATTAAAAAGTTATTAACAAAAAAGTATTAAAAATATAATAACTTATATGAGTGCTAAAGACATAATTTGCTAATATATGTATAAAAAAGTTGTAAATCCATATAGAAATGTAAATCCTTACTTCATGTTGAAAAGTGTATGAGTGGAAATGGTATGCTCTCCCTTCCTACGGGAAGCTCCACTTCTGAAAGATCTAACCTAACCCAACCCGTATCACAGTGATAGTTCAATATGATTACAATGATGATGTGACACACAATGATATTTAACTATCATTGTGATACGGGTTGGATTAGGTTACCTTTCATAGTGAAGTACTTGTTTCGGCAGTACATATACTAAAATTGGAACGATACAGAGAAGATTAGCATGGCCCCTGCGCAAGGATGACACACAAAATCGTGAAGCGTTCTACATTTTTTTATTTTTGTAAGTTAGGCTTGGACAATTAGATAGATATCATTTGATTGATCAGGGGAGGACCCGTGATGTTTTGTCAACGTTCCCTCCCCATTAATGACGGTTGAAGTAGTAGAAGAGGTTTTAGTGGATAGGCGATGCTGGAGAGCTTTTCGGTCGACGCGCCCTCCTGTCGAATCGCCCACACTCCTCGGCTCGTTCACGGGTCTTTGAAAGATTTCCTCCTCTTTAAACAAAAAAAAAGATCTTTCGTAGTGGAGCCCTCCCCCGTGAGAAGGGGGAGGGACATACTGTCTCCACGCATATACTTTTCAACGCGAAGCAACGTACCACATAGGTTTACAATTTTTCACGATGATATTTAACTATTACTGTGATACGGGTTGAGTTAAAACAAGTTTTTTTGGAGTGGGGGTGCAGAGGCTCCGTTTCTCCCCCGTCTATGCATATTCCATACTTATACGAAAAATTTTATTAATGCTATAACTATATAGGCGTTAATGCACATTACTTTCCGGCCTATTAGTACATATATATGTTATATATAGCAAATTGATGACCAATTGACTGACCTAAACTGGTACATTTCACAAACTTTTTGTTAATAACTTTTTAATGGATAACGAGCGACAACTAACATCTTTTACTTAGGATGGCGACCTTGATCATTTGATATCAAGGTCAAAGTCATCGGGACAGTCTCCCCTCATCGATATATTTCAAATATTTCATTATAGTATATTGAAAAGTTCTCGGTCAGCTACAAGAATATATAGAATAAATATTGACAATAACGGATTTAGTTCCGGAGATAATCTTAACATATAGGATGAGTAAAAAATCTTGGACAGGTGAAATATCTCAAAAACTAAGCATTTTCAAAAGAAATGTTTCCTACAAAAGTTGTAGGATTTTAAATGATCTATTCATTGATCTGGTCAATCTGACCTTCGATGGCGTCTCCAAGGTCAGATCAAGGTCACATCGATTTTTTAATGACACACCCTATTTTTGATTCCAGAATCTAATAGCTGGTGTCAAGAGCTTTTCAGAACACTACAATAAAATTATTTTTCATAAATTATTTTTCAAGCTATGAAACTTGAAAAGTTACAGGGGAACATCCCGTTTGACCACGTTGCAATTGGACACAACCACTTACAGCGACCGATGCCTGGAGATTTTCTACTGGATCAACCAATCAAATAATTTTATTTTAAATTGGCCAATCGGCAACATGGGCAATCGGGCGCCACAAGTTACAGCACCACTGGCATTTCTCCATGCTTAGCATTATCCAGGACGAACAACATGGATGTGACGGGACTTTCATCCCTTTAGAGTGCTTGATTTACGTAAGTTCCCTTGCCTCTTACGTTTGAAATGCTTGATTTACGTGAGTTCTTTTGCATCTCACATGTGTATACGTATGTGTGCGTGCACGTGCACGTGAGATCTAATTTCAAAATCAACAATTATAAGAATGATTTAGTATTACACTAAAATCGATGCTTACTAGCATATCTTCCACAACAGCTGATAGCGTATCTCACCCTTACGCTGCTAGTATGATGTCAAACATCGGCAACACACTGTTAGTTATACTGTTCTGTCTGCGATCTGATATTTCTAGGGGTGTACTTAAGTATTACGCTTAAGACTCTTTCTCTTTCACGCTTAGGACTCTTTCTCTTTCACGCTTTTGTAAAATTTTCCCTATATGGCTACGTTATCGAAAAAAAAAATATTTATTTTAGTAATTATTTAGAATACCCCCCCCCCCCATCACCTCCCATTTTGATAAAATCGACGCGGTTTCAAAATAAAAGAATCTGGCAGAAAAACGCGGCAGTCTGCCTCGCGAACCAAGATATTAAGCGTTAAAATTGACTTGTTTGGTTATGAAATCTGACATACTGACGTAATCCTTGGCGAAAATAAGGCATAAAGAGTTGAGCGTAAGCTGAATGTAATTGAAAAGTGATAGAAGTGTAAACAAAGCTTCTAAGAAGCGTAGATTGGACAATGGAACGTAAAAGAAGCATTAAATGCTTCGTAAACGTTTTATGTTTCTTTTACGTTTCGTTATTCCAATCTACGCTCCTTAGAAGCTTTGTTTACACTTCTGTCAATCTTCTTTTACATTCGACTTACACTCAACTCTTTATTTCCGCCTTATTTTCGCCAGCAAACTGAGTATGCGCAGTGGTCACGTTTGCATGTTCGATAATCACACACGTATGCTGTGCAGTCAGATGCATACGAAATTTAAACTTAACAATATAAAACAAAGGAACCGGAACAGTTATTATTGCAAGGCATAAAATTATACACGCCACAAATAAAGTTAATGATTATTTATTCCTAATGGAGGGGTTTCAAAGAAAAAAACACCGAGTTTGATTAAAAAATGTACTAATTTTTCTTAACAATATGTGATATGTATATATTTGTATATAATATATTTAATAATAGTAATATATTTAATAATATTTAATAATATTTTTATTATGTATGTTAAAAAATGTTTGCTAAATAGACAAACTTTTATTTTCTATCTTTTGCTGTGTTGAAAGTAGTAAACCGATGTGCAATTATATGCTTTGCGTTGCAAAGTACATGTGTAAGAATCTTCCCTTTCCTTTTTCCCCTCCCCCTCCCCCACGCGACGCGGATTTCAATCGCATGTGATTCCAACAAGATGAAGCTCTATTGAATTAAAGATACGAAGAAAATACTGGATGAAACTTTGTCGAACAGATGGATTAGGAGAAATGGAATAATTAGAGTAAGATCTCCCGATCTCACATCACTTGATTTTTTTTATGGGGATTCTTAAAAGAACGTGTTTATGAAACAAAATCTGCGAATGTGGAAAAATTGAAGCAGAGAATAACTGATGAAGTGAGTCTAACAACTGTTGATATGTTGAGAAATATCAGAAATTCTTTTCAATTAAGGCTAACACATTGTCAAGCAGTGGAAGGAAGACAATTTGAACATATGATATAATTATTATCGACTTTTGCACATAATGCATTTCATAGGGATGAAATGTGTGATTTTTCAGCCATTACGCGGGCAATCTTTCATGCTACCTGTTTCAGTGAAATGTTGAATTCCTATAATTGTTGATTTTGAAATCAGATTTCATGTGTGTATGCACACACATGTGAGAGGCAAAGAGACTCACGTAAATCAAGCAATCCGAATCGGAGACAAAAAGATTTACATTAATCAAGCATCCCAATCATGAGAGACAAGGGGTGCGTTCCTTTATTCATTTCGAGTATTATCAGTACTACGAATAGCATTTCGAGAGAGTAATGCATTATGAAAGAACTGCCTTGAATTCTATAACGTCATTGATTTTGACGTACTTCCTATTGCGGCTACTGCACTCAACGAGGTAAAGCAGTCAGAGCACAAAAATGGCTGCTTCCATGGAAACTAAAATAACCTTGATTGATGCTGAAGAAAATAAAGCGTGTAATATGAAATAGTATAATATAATGAAATTATTATGATATTATATAATAATATGAAATTATTTATTATTATTAATCATTATTATTATTAATATTATTATTAATTTTTTTATTATTTATCATTTATTATTTATTTTTTTATTATTATTAATTATATATATATATATATATATATATATATAATATTTAATATATAACAAAATTATATTTTTTTTAATATTAGATATGCCAGCCATTAGTTAATATTGGAGCTTCAGAAAACATACTGCAACTGCGTTCCACTTTATAATCTTGAAGCAATTAGAAAGTGCAGGAAACTAAAACGGAACGATAGCTGCAGTACACTTCCATTACGTCATGGCATGAGCACTCGGAGTGAATAAAGGAACGCACCCAAAGAGACTCACGTAAATCAAGTATTCCAAAGAGTGGCACCCATTTGACCACGTTAATATGGATGGGTCTCGTTAACGCACAATGCGATAGCACATATCAGCCGCTGCTTAAGAATTTTCCAATGGACCAATCAGAAAATTTTATATTTAATTGGCCAATCAGTGTTGTGTGCTATCGAATCCCTCTCGTTAATATTGACCACAGTCCCAATTAATCACGTTGCGATTGGCCATGTTACGATTGATCACGTTAATATTGACTATGTTGCAATTAACCACCGTTATCTCGATTGACCACCATCATTCTTTGCCCACAGTCCCGTTTGATCATCATCCCGATTGACCACCGTCCCGATTGACCACCGTCCCGATTGACCACCGTCCCGATTGACCACCGTCAATTGACTATTTTGAAATTGATCATATTTAATGTACTGTTGTCATTGCGATTAATAGTATTTTTTTACTTTATATCAAGTAATATGTGTAGTCTACTCTAGTATGCGATATTCATTTTACTCTTAACTCTGCCGAATCTTACATGTTGCAGTAATAATTAATCTCAAATCTTGGTAATATGTAAAGAAGAATTAGTTTTAGAAAAATATCAGATGTACTATATAATTATATCACTATATCTACTATATCACTACATCTATATTCATCATTTCATGTAACAGATAATGTTTTACTTAAAAATAGTTATTCAAAAATCTATGTGAAATAATATAATCGTGGACCTCGTTTCGCCCCTAAACATCAGGAAGGTGATGAGATGGATCTCGCAAATCTATGTTGAAACGCGATCTTTTTCCCGATAGCACACATAATCGTTGGCTATTCAAGATGTGCGCTATCAGGAAGAAACGCGTTTTTTTCCCGATAGCACACATTACCTGATAAGTTAAAACAGTAAATTAAATATGATCAATTTCAAAATAGCCAATCGGGACGGTGGTCAACGTGATCAATTGAGACTGTGGTCAATATTAACGTAGTTAAACGGGACGCTCCCATCGGAATCGTTGGAAACAAGAAGATTCACATTAATTAAGCACCCCATGAGAGGTAAGAAGACTCACATAAATCAAGCATCCCAAAAGAAGTCCACGTCCATGTTGTTCATCCTAGGTAATGCTAAGCACGGAGAAATGCCAGTGGTGCTGTAACTTTCAAGCCTCATAACTCAAAAAGTAATTTATGAAAAATAACTATTGCAGTGTTCTGAAAAGTTCTTGACACCAGCTATTAGATTCTGGAATTAAAAATAGGGTGTGCCATTTAAAAAATGTGACCTTGATCTAATCTTGGTGACGCCATCAAAGATCAAACAAGATCAGTGAATCGATTATTTAAAATCCTACAACTTTTGTAGGAAACATTTCTTTCGGAAATGCTTAATTTTCGAAATATTTCATTGATCCGGGACTTTTTATCCTGTATATTGTCAGGGTCATCACATTAAACAATGTTTAAAAGGTTTTAGCCGTCGCTTGTTATGCATTAAAAAGTTATTAATAAAAGAAATTTGAAAAATATAATAATTTATATTAGTGCTAAAAACAGTTCGCTAATATATGTTTAGATATTGTATATGTGCAGTCAAGAGAAGGATTTCACCTTTTCCTTTACATTCTAACTTAAAAAACCTATCCTAATCCAACTCGTTTTATCTTATATTAAACACATAGATTTGAATTAAACCTTACTTTAAAAAATTATAAACCTATGTGGAACCCCGCTTCAATTTAAACAGTATATGCGTGCAGACAGTGTTTCGCTTTCTCTACGAGAGGCTCTACTAAAGATCTAATCTAATTCAATCCTTTTATCTTTTACATGAAAAATTATGTAAATCCATGTGGGATTTTATTTCGTATTGAAAAGTGTATGCCTGGAAAAAGTACATTTCGCCTCCATCCTTATAGGGGACTTCACTACTGAAAGTTCTAACTTGACCCGTATCATAGTGATAGTTTAATATCATTACACACTGTATCACAATGATATTTAACTATCACTGTAATATGGATTGGGTTAGATTAGATCGGGAGCGTCCCATTTGATCATGTCCCGATTGACCACAATCACTCACAGGGACCGGTGCCTAGAATTTTTCCACTGTTCAAGCCCTGTGAGCCGTGATTGACCACGGCTAGTGGTCAATCGGAACGTCACTCGATTAGATCTTTCGCCCATAGGAGGAGGGGAGGGGGAGACAGAGCATACTGTTTGCACGCATACACTTTTCAATGCAAAGCAAGGTTTTACATGGGTTTACACAAATGAATTTTTACATGAAAGATAAAAGAGTTAGAGTAGATTAGATTAGGTTAGGTTAGAGCTATTTTATTTTTAGAACACCCTATATAAGCATATATATATTAAGTGCGTGTATAGTATATGTAAGAATATCTATATAAACTTCATCTAATATTAAATTTTTCATTTACAGTATAAAGTATATTTACATATAAATCTTAATTTTTACAAATCGTTTTTTATTAATAATTTTCTAAAAAACAACGAGCGACAACTAAAACCTTTTAATGGCTATTCGGGATGGTGACCTTGACAATATATTTCAAGATCAAAGATCGGAGCTGGATCCATTGTCAAATTTACCGAATACTTAAAAATAATAATTAAATAAAAATGGAGGTAATAATTAAAAAATGAAGGTTCCATCTAAAAAATAAAGTTGACCTCCATATGACCTTGTACCCAAGGTTAAATTAATGGCACCATCTTATATTCTCTTCGAAGCCACAAAATTTGTGTTATCTTTTAAACATTTTTTAAAATAAATTTCTCTTTTTTACAAT
>NW_028297099.1:8515085-8517585 GCF_055798465.1 Pogonomyrmex barbatus | reverse complement strand
CCTAACCTAACCTAACCTAACCTAACCTAACCTAACCTAACCTAACCTAACCTAACCTAACCTAACCTAACCTAACCTAACCTAACCTAACCTAACCTAACCTAACCTAACCTAACCTAACCTAACCTAACCTAACCTAACCTAACCTAACCTAACCTAACCTAACCTAACCTAACCTAACCTAACCTAACCTAACCTAACCTAACCTAACCTAACCTAACCTAACCTAACCTAACCTAACCTAACCTAACCTAACCTAACCTAACCTAACCTAACCTAACCTAACCTAACCTAACCTAACCTAACCTAACCTAACCTAACCTAACCTAACCTAACCTAACCTAACCTAACCTAACCTAACCTAACCTAACCTAACCTAACCTAACCTAACCTAACCTAACCTAACCTAACCTAACCTAACCTAACCTAACCTAACCTAACCTAACCTAACCTAACCTAACCTAACCTAACCTAACCTAACCTAACCTAACCTAACCTAACCTAACCTAACCTAACCTAACCTAACCTAACCTAACCTAACCTAACCTAACCTAACCTAACCTAACCTAACCTAACCTAACCTAACCTAACCTAACCTAACCTAACCTAACCTAACCTAACCTAACCTAACCTAACCTAACCTAACCTAACCTAACCTAACCTAACCTAACCTAACCTAACCTAACCTAACCTAACCTAACCTAACCTAACCTAACCTAACCTAACCTAACCTAACCTAACCTAACCTAACCTAACCTAACCTAACCTAACCTAACCTAACCTAACCTAACCTAACCTAACCTAACCTAACCTAACCTAACCTAACCTAACCTAACCTAACCTAACCTAACCTAACCTAACCTAACCTAACCTAACCTAACCTAACCTAACCTAACCTAACCTAACCTAACCTAACCTAACCTAACCTAACCTAACCTAACCTAACCTAACCTAACCTAACCTAACCTAACCTAACCTAACCTAACCTAACCTAACCTAACCTAACCTAACCTAACCTAACCTAACCTAACCTAACCTAACCTAACCTAACCTAACCTAACCTAACCTAACCTAACCTAACCTAACCTAACCTAACCTAACCTAACCTAACCTAACCTAACCTAACCTAACCTAACCTAACCTAACCTAACCTAACCTAACCTAACCTAACCTAACCTAACCTAACCTAACCTAACCTAACCTAACCTAACCTAACCTAACCTAACCTAACCTAACCTAACCTAACCTAACCTAACCTAACCTAACCTAACCTAACCTAACCTAACCTAACCTAACCTAACCTAACCTAACCTAACCTAACCTAACCTAACCTAACCTAACCTAACCTAACCTAACCTAACCTAACCTAACCTAACCTAACCTAACCTAACCTAACCTAACCTAACCTAACCTAACCTAACCTAACCTAACCTAACCTAACCTAACCTAACCTAACCTAACCTAACCTAACCTAACCTAACCTAACCTAACCTAACCTAACCTAACCTAACCTAACCTAACCTAACCTAACCTAACCTAACCTAACCTAACCTAACCTAACCTAACCTAACCTAACCTAACCTAACCTAACCTAACCTAACCTAACCTAACCTAACCTAACCTAACCTAACCTAACCTAACCTAACCTAACCTAACCTAACCTAACCTAACCTAACCTAACCTAACCTAACCTAACCTAACCTAACCTAACCTAACCTAACCTAACCTAACCTAACCTAACCTAACCTAACCTAACCTAACCTAACCTAACCTAACCTAACCTAACCTAACCTAACCTAACCTAACCTAACCTAACCTAACCTAACCTAACCTAACCTAACCTAACCTAACCTAACCTAACCTAACCTAACCTAACCTAACCTAACCTAACCTAACCTAACCTAACCTAACCTAACCTAACCTAACCTAACCTAACCTAACCTAACCTAACCTAACCTAACCTAACCTAACCTAACCTAACCTAACCTAACCTAACCTAACCTAACCTAACCTAACCTAACCTAACCTAACCTAACCTAACCTAACCTAACCTAACCTAACCTAACCTAACCTAACCTAACCTAACCTAACCTAACCTAACCTAACCTAACCTAACCTAACCTAACCTAACCTAACCTAACCTAACCTAACCTAACCTAACCTAACCTAACCTAACCTAACCTAACCTAACCTAACCTAACCTAACCTAACCTAACCTAACCTAACCTAACCTAACCTAACCTAACCTAACCTAACCTAACCTAACCTAACCTAACCTAACCTAACCTAACCTAACCTAACCTAACCTAACCTAACCTAACCTAACCTAACCTAACCTAACCTAACCTAACCTAACCTAACCTAACCTAACCTAACCTAACCTAACCTAACCTAACCTAACCTAACCTAACCTAACCTAACCTAACCTAACCTAACCTAACCTAACCTAACCTAACCTAACCTAACCTAACCTAACCTAACCTAACCTAACCTAACCTAA
>NW_028297099.1:7410326-7437485 GCF_055798465.1 Pogonomyrmex barbatus | reverse complement strand
GTTGTCGTCGTTGTCGTTGTCGTTGTCGTTGTCGTCTTAATCATCGTCGTCTTGATCGTCGTCGTCGTCGTCATTTTCAACCAGAGCGTAAACTATCGCACACGTGCGCGCGCGCGCGATATACGTGATGAACACTGTAACGAAAATATCCTTTGACATGGTGTTTCTGAACTTTCCCTCAGCAACCATAGTGTTTTATACGACGCAACGATTCTAAATATATCACCGAACGTGTGAGGTGCGCTCTATGGAAATCTAAGTTTAAGTGAACACGCGGTCGTTTTTTTAAGATCGAGAAAAAGTTCTCGGATTTCCAATGATCGGAATCGATCTGAAAGTTGATGTGAATGTGCACAATGCAACATTGCGCAATACTCCGCAACTTGCTGTATCTTAGCCGGCTTCTATAGTTCGAACGCTTCGAAATTTCAAAGTGTCGATCTTTTCGACGAACGCGAGATATTCTTTTATTTTGACGAGGTTTCTATATTAAAAACAACTCTTTATAAATATTTCAATTCAGTTATTAATAAAGAGGATGATATGAAATTTATTCTCTAAACAATGCTTTAAGAGCAACAGCAGTGTAAAATAATACAATAAAAAGAGTTAACGATTGATATTCTGGTACCAAGTTTTTCTAATAATCTAATATATAACTCATTTCGTACTTTTTCATCGCTACTCGACTGTGATTCGAGTCGTCTTCGTTCGGTAGAGTAGCTCGCCAGAGATTGTCGCGCGAGATGAGCGATATACGCTTGATATGGAGAAACCGTGACTGTGGCCCAGCGCGGATTAAAGAGGGAAAATTCACGATGGGCGAGCGCGCGTCGGAAGGGCGGACAATTTTCATTGTTATATCAGCGAAGAGCTCGCGCGCGCGCGCGCGCCGCTTCGCTCGAATACAGAATCGCCTCTACTTTCGCCGTCGCGCCGTCCGCCCGCGCGCGCGCTACAATCGATACCGGCCGGAAAAAGAGTAGTCGGGCGAAAGTGTACATACGCGCGCGTAGCGAAGAGATGCGAGAGGAGCGTGCGAGATATCACGCCATTGAGGGGAGTGGAAACGAGCGAGCGAGCGAGCGAGCAGGGCCCTCTCGCTTACGAAATCCGCCAACGCGCTCGTGCTCCGCTTCGCCGAAAAGTCAAGGCTCTTGTCAAGGATGTACGACGGAGCGTATGGTCGGTGTCGGAACGCTCGAGATATCTTTCCCATTAAGGTGGCGACTTCCGCGAATTTGGCCTTTGTAAGCCCAACTTGGGCGATGGTTGCCGAAACGTTGATGGTGGAGCGCCTTAAGGAGGTCAAATCTTTTTTTATTTTCCAGTTTTATTTTTCCAGTTCTCTCTCTCTCTCTTTCTCTCTCTCTCTCGTTCTTTTTCTTGAGTTTCTTCAATCAATCTGGTATTAATATCCAGACACAATGCATTCTCTCGCGAAAGATGGTCCGATTATATGCGTAGGTAGAAAAACTCCGATACTCTCTTCCTTCCAAATCGATCGATACTTTGTTTATACCGAGTATTTTTAACGTCGATATTTCGCTTATTTTTATCGGGAGTACATCCCGAGAGAGATATATACATATCTTTACGGACGGAAGAAACTTTGAAACTCTATCAACATTTCTCATCAAACTCTCTATGCGAGCGATTTACAAACGTGTCTCTTGCATTTTGGAGAGTCGTCCGGGTTTCAAAAGATTCATACAAGGGAGGAAGATAGACCACCCCGTCAAGCGCGTCGAGGGTTGCGAACGCCCGGTGGTAACCGCCTCTACCTTCGTCGTCGTCGTCATCGTCATTGTATGAAATGAGCGCTCTCTCTCGCTCTGTTTCTCTCTCTCTCTCTCTCTATCTCTGTGCACAGCACTGCCATAAAGTGGAACTCGCATGCGTGTGGCGAGTTGTTTGTGCAGAGCGCACAGGGAGGAGAGCCGCGCGCTGCGGAGTGTACTCCTCGCCGGGTTCTCGGGGGCTCGGGAACGGTTGGCGAGGGGATCGAGGGGGCAAGAGGGAAGAGCGTGGCTGCGATCGGAGTGGGGTGAAAGAGATGCGAGACGCGCTGCGCACCGGCGGTGAATGGGCGAAGCTAGATGCGAGGGCGGGAGTGGATACGGCGGCTGCGAGTGTCGGGGCGGCGGAGGGACGAGGGGGGGGAGGGAGAATCGACCGGAGGGGAGACGTGGATCGGAAGAGATATCTCGACTCTATGATGTAAGGGGACAAGGGGTGTGCTTATACGCGTGTTTACGTTAGCCGGCCAATAAGATGTCCTCCAGTCCGGCTGCGTCACTGCGAAAGAGTTTTGCGCTCGGCTGTGTGCGCTCGACAGACATGCACGCATACACCTTAGCGCACCACTTATGCGAGAAACGCGTATTATTCAAGTACACTTCGTCTCTTCTCGATACCCAGTATTCTTAGCGATCGTACTTTACCTTTGACCGCAGTAAAGTAAATGGCCAGTGGAAACACGCATACTAATTTATTTTAACTATTTGCGTTGCGTCCTTGATATTATCTATGTATAGGCACTTGGAAGACACAGTATCGAATAGAGAGAAAGTGCACAGATGTCTCTATACGTGAAACGTAAACAGTCGAGTTATTTTCTTTCTGATACAAGATTCCCCTCCCCCCTTCCCCCCCTCCTCCCTTTCGCGATATTCCTGTAATTTCAGTACATAAACAAAAAAATTCTTAAATATTCCATATAAATTATTGACATTTCCGGAGAAAGTAATATCGACGCTCGCTCTATGTCTGTTTTATATCGAAATATCGACTGCGTAAACGCGACGTGGTCGCGAAAGTGTCGCGCGGAGTTGCGCCAGAGCTCGAATTCTTGCGTCACATTGTTCTTTGCCTGCCACTTGAATAAGTGGCGCGGCGAGTATCGCGAGAGAGAGAGAGAGAGACTGATCGCGTCGTACTCGTCTATGACAAAAGTGGGGGAGGGAAGGGGGGGAGTCGATCGCGTAAGGGGTAACACTAAAGGAAACATCCTCAAGGTGGACGACCATTAGTCTGGACTATGCGCGATGACTCAGCTTCTTGCACGAGAACCGTAATGACACACGGAATGTACGATTAGATCTTGGGAAAACTTTCGATCGCGCATATGCTCGCGATCGAAACGATTAATGCTATCGAGAGCTCGTCTGTACTCTTCTCCCCTACTCCCCCGATATCGCCTACAAGCTTCTCGTATTGCTCACGCGATCAAATTTCTCATCTCGCGTTCTCCAATCTCCAGCCGCAATTTCCTCATCCCAACGAAAATTTTATTGCACTTTATTGCACTGTCGTAATTTAAAAATTTTAAATACACACACACACACACACACACACACACACACACGTACACACTGAAAAAATATATAGACGCAATTAATGCTGTTGTTCGAAACAAATGAGAGCAGCGATAAATTGAAATTTACAATAGAACAGTTAGTTTCGCTTGCTCTCCTTAATACTTTTTTCTTCTTAATAGTGATAGAATTTTTTTTTTTTTAATTTCTTTTTTTTTTAATTTCAGGACAAGGCAATTACATACACACATGCACACACGCGCGCACACACACACACACACACACACACACACACATATCTGGGCGAACGTTTCAAAACAATTTCAACGATCGGTAAGCATCCAGCGCCGTTGTTTTGCGGCGTGGAACGAGGAGATCGATCGCGAGGGAGCTAGGCTGTCCTGCACAGCTGATATTTGCCATTTTTGCTATTGTCGCCGTATTCAACACGGCGAATCGACCCAGGTCCGTTCGACGCGGCACCGGCGGCGCAATTCGCAAACGCGTGTCAGATGCTTTCTCTCGCAGTATTTCCCACTGCGCGAGGAACGATCGATCGCCCCCATTGCGTGCTTGGTACACGTATCCCGACCGTAATTGCCGTATCTCCGTCGGCTGCTGCGGATTTCCTGTGAAATATATTACATTTCTTTACGTCCGACGTAACGCGAACGGGTACGCCGAGGGGTATCCCGGGGTTTGCAAATTTTCTTTGTCGTAAAGATAATTCCGATTTCCACGCGAGAAGTTTCAAATGGCAACGCTTGGTGATACCTTCATCATGAGAACTTCTCACGAGAACCTTCCATTTTCTAACGATCCAAGTAGAATAGAAAGATATGAAACAGGATTTTTAATAATTATATCAAATTGTCGAATACACGGGAAGAATTGTTTTGTTATAATCTACCACAACATTCACTACAAATTTGTTATGTTTGATATTTGAGATAATATTTGATACTTATTTTGATATGTTCAATCAATAACAATGGGAATTTTTGAAACGTATAAAAAACATTTTGTAAAGTAGTAGATTTATGAAGCAGATTGTAAAGTGTTTTAAAAATATAATTTATACCAACAATCGTATTAAATGTATTTTTTAGGGAATTAATTTTTTTATTTTAATTTTTACAAAATTTACAAGAGCATAATTATTTAAATATTTATATACGGTAAAAAATTCGACGTAATTTTTTTTCTCCATAATTTATAACTTCGTTTCTATCTACATATTTCTTTGTTAGTATTTCTCTTTTATTTGTTTCATTTAAATAGTTTACGGACACAGTTTAATGAGAGTAATCAATGATCAGTGGACGTTACCGACTATAAAAATTATCATGCTGCATGGTAAAATTATCATCAGCGCTTAAATTGAATTAAAAGAATTAAATGCTGTGTTAAAATTTATTTGATATATTTTATATGTTATTACGTAATATTTATTTTATTTAAAACAATATAAAATCATGAATTACTTAATATATTACAAGGTTTTTAAAATTTTACTGGATATTTTAGTAATATATGACAAAATTTATTCAAATATATTTTATATTTTATATTGCAATAGATATTAATAAATCTTAGAAAATCACATGAAATTCTTTGAAAAAATTTCGCGTTGTTCCACGACTACCATGATTTTTTTCAGGATAAGGATTTTAAGAGAAAATTCTCCATCTTCTATCTTCGAATAATGTTACATTATACTTCTATACATGCATTATCATGTCTATCAGATTATTTTATACACACTTTACATTATTCCTATGCATTATGGCGGTTTGAATTTATAAACCGTGCATAATAGCGGGTCAATAACCAGCCATTATCGAACACTTATCCTAAACTTGACGCAACCATAATTTCCTTCTACCGTCCGATATTTTCAGTCCTCTATCAACCTCACAGATAATGAGTGTGCAACGACGTACCGAATCGATGCTAACAACGCGCATCTTTGTTTTTCCATTTGCTATACCGGTTTTCGTTCGATCGACTCATTTGCGTGTTAATTCATCCTCGCTCGCAGTTGGCGTACATGGAAATACATGGGGCGTAATTGCCGTCGATTACGCGGAAAATAGAGAGACCGAAACACAAAATATTCTGTGAAGTTGCAAGTGTTTCGTTATCGCGTGACCGCCTATCATGCTTACCGCCGAGCCTGTAACGCAATTAGTTCCCTACTGGTACTCGAGAGAAAGAATCGTGGTTCGGGAGTAGTCAATGGAAGTATTCTGATCTCTCTCTCTCTCTCTCTCTCTCGCGTCTTTCGGCTGCGGCAAAAAATTCAGAATCCTCTTAAATTTCCGTCTCAACAGCCTACGTCCAAATTAGACACAATTTGTCCTTTATTTTCTTTCATTCACATGGAGAACTCCACAAACTAATTCTAATCGGGGACTGGGGAATTCTATTCCGGGTAATGATTCTAAAAGAGGAATAATTTTATAGACCGGACAAAAAGTTAAATCCACACCGAAATTATGGTAATCTCGATTCTTAGAATAATTATTTCATCGTTAGTCTTTACTCGATTCAGTCGATCGGCATCGCATTGACTTGAGATATATTTTGTTGCAGGAGAAGAGGTGTCGGCTCGCTCTTACTTTCGGAGGAGGATCTTCGGGCATCGAGGTCTCGACACTCGACGACTCGGATGGGAACGACGACGAGAAGAGGCGAACGAGGAGGCGGCGGCACGCGAAGGGTATCGGAGAAGTCGCGTCTGGCCGCGTGGAAAAGAGGGTGGAAGAAGGGGGGGGGGGCAGGGAGATCATTCGTTGTAATCTTGTCGGACGAGAGAGTGTTTTCTACCTCGGGCTTTTTTCCCCAATCGTTCCACGAGTGTTTTTCGGGGTTCTTCCTGTTTCTCTCATTCTCTCTTTCCCCTTTTTTCTCTCGTTTGCGCGTGAAATATAAAATAACTCCGTAAATATCGATCTGAACGTGGCGGCATCGCGATGCGAAAGCCTGTCGTAAAAGGAAACAATTAACAATTGTATTTAACTTGTCCGCGACGCGGGCTGACGTGGAATTCTTCACTCGTAATTTTCCATTAATCAACAAACATAACATAAGCCGGATCTTGATATTTTACAACGTCGCGTGAAATATTATCGACCCAATTATAACTGCGAGCACGTCTATTTTCTTACTGAGAAGTCATAACCGATAATTATTTAAGCCTTAGCTGTTTATTATTTATGATTGCGTAATTACGTAATTATTAATATCGCGATCGTTTGGGAAATCCGCCGGTCGTTAATCTGCCGGCTGCCCAATTTCGTTCGGAAGGGGCAACGACGCGGCCGCCAACGGTGGCGGCGGTGTAAACGGAGGTGACGACGGTAGCGCGATTCCCGCCGTGGGAACGATAATGAGGTCCGCGCGGCGGCAACGGGGAACGATATTAATAACGGCGATGACGAGTCGCAGGTGGAATACGGAGCGCGCGGGTCAATGAGGAAATTCTCGGGCGCGCGCGAGGTGCGCCTACCTTCCGAGCGCCAGCGGGGAACGAGGTAGGGCGAGCGAGCGAGCAAGAGAGAGTGAGAGAGAGAGCGGGGGGAAGAGAGGGAAAGAGAAACAGAGAGGGACTGTGCGGGAGTGGGGATGGCCGCGAGTGGGACGAAGCGGGGCGAAGTGTACCGCGCGCGGAAACGAACGACGGGCAACATCGAACATCGTGGCGCGAGGCACGCGGGTCGGAGAAACATGCAGATCTTTGTGCGAACAGCTGAACCGGAAGTCGAGCATTGCGCTTCGGTCTAATCGACTTGTCACCGTCGCCGTCGTCGCCGCCGTCGCCATCACCGCCGACGTCACTCGGGTCACTCGGTTAAAACGGCCGCGCGCGAAGGCGACGGCGGCGGCGGCGGCGTGTCTTTCTCGCGCGCGCGTGTAACTTGCGTTTAGGCCGACGAGAGGTTTCGGATAGTACGCGATGTAATGTAGAAACATTTATCATATTTGGAGCGTAATATGTCGCTGAATTGTACTTTTATAGAGATTCGATTTCGATAATGTCACAATCCACGGCGCCGACGTCTGCTCGACAAAACGTGAGAAATTTGCAATCGCCGACATGCCGACATGTCTCCAGCGTGTGTTGAACACACTTAAATCGAAATAAATTGTTTAACTCCAGACTGCAACCACATTTAGAGCCGCTAGAGAGAGAGCGAATATGTCATTTTTCGAGACGTTTTATATATCGATATACGTTCCGGTATTAATACCGCCATGGATCGTTTACGTCTTCAATTCGCGGCGGAACACGTGTCGCGTGTGTATCTTGTTCTTAGTATATTGTCGTATATAACGACACGTACGTACATGCGATCGTTGCTCGGTGCAATGCTCTTCGATTAAACAACGCGTGTCGCCGCGGTTACTTCGTCCGCTTCGCCCGTTAAAACGACTGGAGCCGACGATTAAGCGCGGATGCGTGATTCGAAATACTCGAATTGCGTAACCTCGCGGTGTATAATCGTCGTGCGCATCGCAAGTACAATAAGAGAGATCCACCACGCTCAGAACAATGGGATTGAAAGAAGATATATTCATCTACAGATATCATTCCTATACTTTGTTACGTCCGAGTTTGTGATATACCATATTCGTTGTTTATCTTGTTATGTCACGTCTATTTTTATACCTAAATAAGTTTGTAAGTGGTTCGGGTGGATAAATTTGGACGTTGACCACGGATGCTAACCTAGGAGAAATCTCGGAAACTGAGAGTGGGGGGTGACGCGTGGCTCAGTGCTTGACGCGCTCGACTCATAATAATCGATGGATAGCAGATTCAAACCTGGCCCTCTCCCATATATTGTTTCATCAATTTTTGAGAGTTTCTTGTGGAAACTTATACACGGATTAAAAGAATACGATGCTTAATTGCACAAGAGATTGAAAAATAATAGGGCGAAAAGAGGACCTGAGGGTTATATAACCCGGGGGCGGTTGAAGACACGTAGCCGACACTCCGGAGAGAACAAATTAAAAAAAAAAAAAAAAAAAAAAAAAAAAAGGGGGGGGAAACTGAGACTCTTCTTAATTAGATATTTGGCATCCATGGTCAACGTCCAAATTTATTCACCCGACTTACAAACTTATTTAGGTAAAAATAGACGTGACATAACAAGATAAACAACGAACATCACAACGTAACGGACGTAACATAGGAATGATATCTGTAGATAAATATATATGGCGCATGAATAAAGCAAACAACCCCCTGTGACATCTAAAAATATCTTAGACGGGCATCTCGATATTTTAGTTATCGCATGCGGATCGGCGTGAAAGCGCGTGCAAACGGTTTTCTTCGCTTCGAATCGGTCGAGAGGCTATACCACCCCCCGCTGCGATAGCGAGCCGCGCTTTCCCCGCGGGGGCGCGTGCGCGTTCGCGGACGCGTCGAGTCGCGTGCGTCGGCGGTCGAGTAGCGGCGTTCATCGCCGTCTACATTCACACCGCAGCGATTAACTTGGAGTTTCCCATGACCCCTTCCTTCCCGCAGAGATCGCAGCGGAAGCGGCGACACGAAGAGGAGGAGGCGGCGAAACAAGAGAAGGAAGAGACGTGAGTTTCGGCGGTTCTACGGGCAATGTCTACGCGTGTGTGCAGTGCCGCGTGACAGTGCACGTGGACAAGGGTGAGACAGTGCGCGGTGCAGTACGACAGGCAGAGAGGGGAGAAGGAGGAGGAGAAGGAAGAAGAAGAAGAAGAAGAAAAAGAAGAAGAAGAAGAAGAAGAAGAAGAAGACGAGGAAGTGCGGCAAAGTAACGAAAGGTGGAGTAAACACACACGGGAACGTGAGGAAGCGAGGAAGCGAGAGAAGAGGCGGAAGTGTGTGACGGAGGGGAAGAAAAGAGACAGCAAGGAAGACTTTTCTTCGCGAGCGAGCGCGCGCGCGCGCGCGCGCACGCTCGTCGACGCCGAGTATGCCGTGTGACGTCGCGGCGTCGCGAGTCTCACGGATTGAACGGCTGATCGAATTTTTGAAATAGGGGATACGCGCCGGCCCGCGTGTGTGTACGTACCATATGTGTACGGGCGTGCGTGCGTGCGTGCGTCGTAACTGTTGCACGGAAGAAGAATCGTCATCGTCGTCATCGACGTCGTCCTCGCTCGGCCAGGCCGGCCCGGTGAATCGAATCGCCGCGCCGCCGGTCTATCGACTACCGTCCACCGCGGGAAAACTTGAGATCCGGTTTGCTTTCCACCGCTGACGTCATTACCGGTGAGTCACTTCTTCCGCCGTCTAGTGATTCGTTTCTTCGCTTTCTTCTTTGCCGTCTCCTTTGGCGTTGGATATATGTGTGGTTTAACGCGTGACCGAGAAACATTGATTAATTCATTTGAAGACAATCGGCGAGTTTCAGGTTCCCTCGTTGAACCAAGCCAAACGGCCGGCGATCGAAGAAAGCAAAGAGAAAAAAAAAGGAAGGAAGGAGAGGCAAGAACAGGGTGTTTGTCTTGAAAAAAAAAAAATCCTTGGAAAAATTTCTTGGCTCCAATTCTGTTTTCCCGCATTGTTATATAGGATCGATGGACGTAAACTTAACTGAACACCGACAATCCAGCTTTAGTCGAACTTTGGAATTTCGGCGATCTCGCGGAAGTTTGAGTTGAGAGTCGCGCGAGGAGTAACATCGCACGGATTTAGGACGCGCGTGTACGTATAAGGAAAGAAAAAGTCGTTTGTAGAAAGAGACGACAGAATAAATTTGCCGTACAGCGCGTGGTCACGTAAGAGGAAAATTATTTCTGTTGACGGCGTCGCGGACCCGGCTACCGACCCGTGACGCAAACTCGCTTTTTAATTGAGCTTTAATGAGGAATGAAGATGTACGAAATGACACTGATTCTCCGCGTCCTCGTCGAGGACTCGGAGGGCTCGGTAAACACAAACGCGGAGGAGCAAAATTAACCGTTGATCGTTACATCGCGATGGAGACGCGCCCGTTTCTCGAGGACCGTCGGCCTGTCGTGGCATTAATTACCGCAACGCTGTCGGGGGCGTAGCGTGCGTGCGCGGTACATACGCGAGACGTGTACGCGTCAGCGAGAAAGTCCGTAATTACCGTAATTTAACCGGAGCTCGCGGGCGTGCGCGTGCGCGCGCGCGCGCGCGCGCGCGGCTAACGTGTATGAAAATATCGAAGGATGAATGCATTCGCGCAATGCTTCGCGGACAGACGTGCCATTAATAACGTCATTCTTCCGCCAGCGGCGTTTCATATCTGCATTAACGATATTTACCGGTGAACTGCCTTGCTTATTAAGGTACACAGCCTAGAATATGGCGCGGGGCGACATGGCGTCGAGGAGGAGGAGGAGGAGGAGGAGGAGGAGGTTAATGGGACACCATACTTTTCGATTATTCGAAGTCACAGTTAATCCGACGTTGTAAATATCGCGAGCGATATTTCTCAACGATTCAAGGCACGAGTGTCATTGACGTGCGATACGAAATAGCTCTTCTGAATTGTTGAAGGTATCGCGATAATACATAGCGAAGCAACGTCCAGTTAGGTTTCCTTCAAGATTTCAAAGAGGGATGTTCTCTCTCTTGCGGGGACATTTCTTGCGAGCATATGGCCCGCTAATTTTAAAGTTCTGGCAACGCGGGAAGAGAGCCGCGGACGCGTGTCTGATGTTCTCCAGGTAACGGCCTGTGTCGGCCGGTTCACGTGTGTGCGTGAGCGTTGCGTTCTCACTGTGTCTCGGTGTGTGTGAATTTCACACTGTTGGCTACTCCGTCAGCCGAGTCGTTCTTCTTTTCCGAGCGTGAGGAAAGATGGCCGCCTGTTCGCGCGTCTCTCTCTCTCTCTCTCTCTCTCTCTCTCACTCACTCACTCACATTCTTTGTGCAGTAGACGAGACACAGACGCTGATTGGTAAGATCTTTGACAATGAAAATAGAGATTGCTAGTAATTTCTCCTCTTCCCAGAAGTGATGCAAAGGACAAAGAAATAATCCGGTCTTTGAAATATAGACCTCGCTCCGATGATAAAAAAGTGAAGATTCGAAATGTATTAAAATTATATTTGTAGAAATAAAATTATAATGTAGAAATTTTTGAATTCAATAAACATCTTGAATACATCTCGAATACATCTTGAATATGTCTTGAATAAATGAAAGATAATAGAAAAAAAAACAAGAAGGAAGAAATATTAATATAACTCGAAACTTATAAAATGTGCTATTTATTCATATAATCCTGATCATTTAAAGAAGTTTTTGTACAACTATGACTAATAAAATCATTACCCTTTACAAAAAGAATTTTACACTCATATTTCAATTTTATTACTAAGTATTTTAATATAATTATCTTCTATATTAATTTATACTTATAGTTTTTTTAATAATTTTTTTTTAATAATAATAATTTATATCTAATTCTAAAATTTTTATCTTATTTGTTTATAATTGTTGTTTACATTTATATTTTGTTGTTTTACATTCTTCAATAAAGCAGTATATAATCAGTTTACTATTTACCTTATATTATATGTTCGTAAAAAACACAACTTTTATTAGGGTCGGAAACACACACTTCTGCATAATGTATTACGCATAAGAAAATGAACCAATTTGAATCTTTCCATTATGGGAGTAGAAATGGAAGATGACTATGATTGGTCATTTTTTTGTTTTTTTGTTTGGATCATTTTTTTATGCGTTATGCATTATGCAGAAATGTGTACTCTGGCCCTTAAACTTGATAGTTCAAGTTAAATCGTAAGAAATTGAATCATGTGGTTCATTTTTTGTAGCTAAATTATAATATTTGAAATGAGAAAGATATATATTTGAAGTTTGACAAAAGCGAGACAGAAAGTTTTAGTGCAGTTCAGTATAGGAATAGACTTATGATTTAGTTTTTTGAGGCTTAAACCTTTTAGATCGAGACTTTACACATTAGGGTAAGTCATAAAAATTATAGTGAATTCGATTCATTGCACCAGATTAGTGTGCAATAAAGATTACTACATATGAAGTAGTCAACAATAAATTTGTATCATTTAGCTGAATATGGATTAATAATTTCATTTTCGAATAAGTAATAGTATGTTATATATAACATTTAGTCTATGTTTCAAAATTCACTGTCAGTGCTGAAAATCCCTATAGTGTATGTAACGCAAACTATAGATTTTGGAACACAGCTTATGTGCAATAGCGTAATATTACTTCTTTGGAAATGAAATTAATTCGTATTCAGCTAAATGATACGACAAATTCATTATATAATCGTTTTGAAATGTTTATGTATTTTTATATTTCAATAATTTCACGTATGTCAGCGTTTAGTGTGCACTAACCCGGGACCCTATTCCGTATACACATTATCGACAATTGTCGTCACATGACGTCGGTGTCATTAACCAACCAATGGCAAGGACGGCATTTTGGAAAAAAGCACGGTTCTCATTGGTTATTAGTTAAAAGTTATAATGAAACTTTTTATTTTAATCAAAATAGTTTATTTTCCAATTCAAATTTCTGTTTGCTCTGAATGCTAATGAACAATTAGATGTGAAATAATGATTCAATTACTGCATTTACACGGCGACGTTGAACCAGTTTAGTAACAACCGTAGTTAGTGATTTCTTGTATTATTTAATTGGATCACAATTTTAGATTTAAAAGAACGTACCAATCTAACGTGAGATTTTATTAACTACGGTTGTTACTAAGCCGGATTAACGTCGTCGTGTAAACGTAGTAATTTACTGTTCTAATCAATTTTACTAACTTAAGCGCATCTTTGTATACGTCCGGGGATGCAACCGAAATGTCCCGGAGTGCAACCGAAAGGTGGGATTTTTGGTTAAGTCCTAGTTTTGAAAATTTTAATATGGCAACCCTAACCGTAGCCTATATAAGCGTAGTCTGCTCCGTTGCCTCTTGGCAGTCTTTCTGAAATAGTAAAAACGTATAATAAACATTGTCGGTGATTTTTACAGAGTCATAGCAAAGTTAACTGAAGGTCGGAGAATGACAATTATGGATTTTATATAGTCGGAAACTGAGAAATGAATACGCCGCGTAATACGTTTCGCGTTTCATATCTTAATTAACGTAACACGGAGAATTAATGCGCGTCATGTGAATAATTTAATTAAATTTCATTTGACATTCTCTAATCACAAGTGAACTTTCAAGTTTTGGATTATAGTTTTGTGAAAAATTGTACGAGATATATGTAAATTGGGACCCTCTTGAAGCCGATTACGCAGAATTCTAATTCTAGGCTTGATTTTTAAACGTGAAGTTTACAGTGACAGGAGACAGGACAGTGACAGTGAGAGTGGAATTCCTTAGCTTAATTCAAACTGCACGCAGGAAGTGGCAAGTGTCTTTCTATGTTCGAGGCTTGCCGCCTGCTGTGTGCAAGTATAGCACTCTGTATAGTATTTTTTTTCTTCCGAATCCAAGTTCAAAGTCAGCTTTCTTGGTTCGCAACACCGGAATATAAGTAATAAAGTATAAATTAATTAAGGGGTACGCGAGGTGGCGTACCCTTAATTAATTAATTTTTTTCCTATTTCCGCGCGTTTGTCACGGCCGCGTGAATATCCTCAGCCTCAGCGTCGCGTCTCCCTCGTCTCTCGCGCGTATTTCTATCCCGCTTTCATGGACGCATTATATAGGACTCCGATATCGATCCCGCGTTCCAGCACAAAACGGCCAACGCGACTGGTCAGGCCGGGACGCGAAGAGTGAGGAGCGACGTGCAAAATGGGAAAGCGTGGAAACGAACGACGGGACCGCGGAGAATTAAGAGAAAGCGAGAGAGAAAGAGAGGAAGAAGTAGGTGCGGAGAGAAAGCGAAAAAGAGGAATATATATATATATATATATATATATAGATATTTTAAAGGTGGAGGGGAGGTGAGACAAAAGCAAGAAAAAAGTTGACATGAACATGGATCTGGAAATCCATGCGAAAATTCTTTTCGAATTATCGCCATTTTACGATGAAATTTTGAATCTCTTTGTTTTTAAATTTTTTTATTAAAATTAAAGTGAAAAAAATAGTATCTTTATAAGTTTTAAAACATAATTACAGTCAAATAAGAGTTGCAGGCTGCTTTAGCATCACGTAAAGATACAGCCACGTAGAGGTTAGCATCCCCTGGCAGAGATCAGGACTCCCCAGTTGTGCCATCTCTTCTTTCAATCATTTTGACAAAGAAACCAAAATTCCAAAGGAGAGCCATTTAAAAAATGACGTAAAAATGCATAAAAATGGCGATGACTCGAAAACAACGCGTTTTCGGACCTATGTTCATATCAACTTTTTTTCTCGTTTTTGGATCTCCCAAATGATTAACTTCGACTTATTACGGAATATTCTGTATAAAACGAAAACGTAAGAGAAGAGATTCGTTATTGTCACGACGCATTCGTGACACTCTAAAATTCTCCGTTCTTTCGACGCGAATTCACGTCTCGTGTCTGAACAACATTGGTTCGCAGGACGGGTCGCGAGCGTAATAATATTGCGTGAACGTCGCGAGACGTACGTCGCGGGCCGCGTTAACTTTTAACCTCGAACGTGAATTCGCGAGGGTAGACTCCGCAATTTCGGCGACCGATTGTAATTCACGCTCCGCCGCCCGTGACACGGTCAAGTCAGAAATATGAAAGACATAACGCGCGCGCGTTGATTCGAAGACAAAGAGTCGCGGACGCGAGTCGGTTAATGACGCGCGACCGAAATACGCGTGTCGTCGACTTCGTTCCGGGCCAGGAGGTTCGCCTTCGTCGGGTAGTTCCGCTTTAATGGCCTGGCCGCCCCGCTACCCCTCCCCGTCGTCCAATTCGTCATTTTTAGTTTGGCGCTCAAAGCAGGTGCACATACACGCCCGGCTCGTAAGATTCCCCTCCTCCTCAGTCCCCCTTTGCCGCATGCGAGCAATTCTGATAGCCGGTGAACGTGACGTAACGCACCCCGCATCTTCCGGAGACAAAGAGGGAAAGAGAGAGAAAGAGAGATTACACTTGTCACCGACACTCGGCGTCCGACTCGTTTGCTGTTAATGAGATCTCAAATTCAGAAATGGATATTTTTCCTTGGACCATTATTACGCTCCCCCTCCCCCTCTTTTTCTCTCGCTCTCTTTACCTTGATTACCGTTATTCTTACTAATTATTTTGTATACCCAATCAACATTCAGAAATAGTTTTCTCTCTCTGAGGTTAACATTTTAATTTCCGGAAGATGGACGTGATTGATAAAACCTCTCCCCCCCCAACTCCTCCCCAAAGAGTTCCACCGGTGTTTAAAATATTCCGGTGTTGAAATTGCGGGGAATAAGAACTTCGATATATTGGAGTAACAATTTCATGTTTTCATTGTGCAAATATCGGTAATAACCTTTTCCATTTCGGTCGTATTATTTTTCAATAGAAGGGAACACAAGGGTGTGTTTAATGAATAATAAATTATAAATAAAATTCTCGACGTGTGAAATTGCGTAGCGAAGGCGCTGCCCTAAATTTAGCTCGATGATGAAACGATTAAATACATTTCCAACCGATTGAACACATTTCCCGTAATTTCACTTGTACAGTGATGGGTTTAGCTTGTTCCTACGTTGTTCGATTCGTATATCGCCTACATTTATATCGATTCCCCCCCCCCCCTCCCCTCCCCCCTCTCCCCCTTAGCGCTCCTGTCCGCGCTCCTGAAACTCGCGTCACTCCGTGAATTTGCGCTCCCGATTCATTTCTCGCGCCGCGAGAGATTCTCCCGCCGCTCGTTGCTCGCACATCGATTACTATTAATGCCGTTATAATACGGCGGCGAGCGCCGACGTCTATTGCACATCGCGCGTCGCGGACTTTTCCTTTCTTTGCGGAATTGCGGCGGGCTCGCGTGACGACGGCTGGCTGTCTGGTGTAGAACGAGCGGACGGCGCACCACACGAACGCGGTCTATAACGTTGCGCCAAAGTCCACGGATTCAATACCTTTCTATAGAACCGTGCCGATGCTATATCCTTCCCTCGTGCTCTCATTAATCTTAATTGCACGTCGATTAAACCTGTTTTAGATTTGAAAAGGTCGTTGTCGTTGTAAAATTAAAGGCGAATTTGCTTGCGATTAAAAAAATTTTTACGAGATAAAGATATTATTTTGCCCAACGTTTTTTTTTTTTTATATATATATAAATTGAAGTTATAATAATAATAATAATAAAGCGTTACATGTAGTTTATAAATAATATATCTAATTTAGAAGGTTTTTTTTATTTTATTATTTTTTAAATTAAGATTGTGTATTTATTTTATGTCGAGCAAAGAAAATCGATAGATAAAAAAATCGTTGACATAAAAATTTATTGAATTTTGTCATATGTTGTTATTCCTGTGTATCTCGGAAAATTTTTATTTAATCGCACGACCTTTTTAATATCTCTATATATGTTCTGGAAATAAATTAATAAACTATTTTCGTGAACTTTGTTTCGTTGAATCGAGAAAATGTCACTTATCTTTATATATGAATAATCGAAATATAAAATTTATTTATGAATAAGCAAAATTAGCTTGATGAATCATGTATAGTGTTTAAAAAAGCTCAAAACTAAAAGTATCAATTATCTAGCTCAACTATTTTAGCTTGGCTATTTAAAGAAAAAATGAATTTGAAAAATGAATTATATAAAATATTACGACGTTTTTCTTTTAGTGTCAAGTATATCTTTTTAAAAACTTTATTCAGAATCAAAATGAAATATGCGATATTCTTTTAACCTTTATCAGATATTCACACATCTGAAACGTAGTTGAAATCTAATGAAAAAAATTGCAACAGTTTAATAATGTTTATTATGATATACGTATTACCTTGTGAAATTTCTTGTATTAAATAATATAATAAGATTACCTTTTCTTTTTCGAACAATTTAAGGTATTTAGATCAGTCCAGATTATGTCTCCGTTCACATCTAATAAATTCATATTGCATATTTTAATTTACATTACGTAATACATAAAGATAGCGCATTATCGATAATTTTCATGTGAAACAAGGTAATTTTAATTATTGTTAATTATTCGAAGTACTAGGGTCTAGTTACTTAATTACTCAAAAGATCCTAAAATTTACTTATATTGAACAAACTCGTTCGTAGAAATGCGTTCTCCTAAAAAGCATTCTCCATCCTCCACAAGAGAGTCACTGTCTTACGTTACAGAGAGTATTTCTCGATACACTTTGAGACGTGCCAGTCGCGTATAAATTTATGCATCGCGCGGAAACATGTACACACACTCGTGTGCTTTATTCTGCTCTATCCGTATGCAGCACTTATTCGTTTTCCGCCATCTCCCCGGCCATCCGACATGAATATATGTATTATCCTGTGCCTCCAAGTTCATTTATGCCAGCCATGTGAGAAGTAAAGAATTTCTATAAATGTGCAACTCATGCCGCGGTGCTGTTTCGCGGGGAGGGGTGGGGGGGGGGTGTCTCGGCGTCTATCTGCGACAGCGATCCAAGTTAATCTATTTAAAATTTCTATTTAAAATTCAAACTCGGGGAAAATCGAGAATCCAGTTAGTTCCATTTAGATTTATCGTCATCACGCGCTTGAATCAGACGCGATAATCAACAATCGTCGTTTATACGTCATTTTGTTAATTTCACCTTCTCCATTTTGCACACAGAGAGAATTCGAGAAAGAAGAAGCGTGTACGTGTTTCGACGATGCAACCTCGTATCGATTGTCTCTCTCTCTCTCTCTCTCTCGCCTTTAAAATTATCCTCGATTCTTCGCGTTGTAAAGAGTTAATAGACGGCGCATTTTGTGCCGTTACAAAGACGAGGCACGAGGTGAATCGGCAAGAAATTCGATCTACTTCCCGTTTTCAATGTAACTGTAATTGCATACTGCGCGATGCGCGTTTCCTCGCGTTCGTGTTGCTTTTAATTTCTACCTGCGCGATTGATATACCCTCGCCATTGCGAAAGGAAAGGCACGATAAACAGACCGCGTATGTTTCCGCAATGTCATGACTGTGGCCGCCTGTTGATGCATTCAATATATTCGCCTACAACGCTAAGTGGACATTTGAAAAACTACGTCGATAATTGAGCGATATCGTTCAATTATCGTCGACGTAGTTTTTGATGTGTATATCGTGATGATTGACAATATTTAAATCAAACTTAATCACAAAAATGGAAATGCTTTTTAACATTAAAGCCTAATCGGTAAACCTTGATCAACCTATGACCACTGTGACCATTAATGATAGGCTTTAACGTTAAAAGGCATTTCCATTGTAATTAAGTTTGATTTAAATATTTTGTTTTATGAAGAATATCGAAGATGCCAAAAAATGCCAAAAAAGAAGGGACACCGTTTAAATATTCCATCGAAGATAGAAGTTTTGTAGAATACAGTATGTTTTCTGTCAAAAGAATATAACACATTTCATAATATTTATTAATCTTGTAATTCCTATTCTCCATAAATTTCGTGATTTTATCTGTATTTTTTTTTTTTTTTTAGTACGTTTTATTTTTAAATTTAATAAATATTTCCCGTGATATTAGTCTACGAAATGATTCATATAACTTTCTCTCTGTTTCAGTTAACAATGTGCTAAACGATATGGAGACAGTGGGTAAACCAGTAGGGGGCCCAGTGGGCCCTGTGGGGCCAGTGGGGGCAGATCTGCAACACATTCATCATCAACACTTGCATCTTCCACACCCGCACTCCCACCCCCACAGTCATCCCCATGGGCCACACGGTCACTCGCTCGCGACGTCGAACCCCGGCAGAGGTCAGGCTCAACCACCAACCTCTCATAACCAACACCTACCTGCGAGATCCACTCCCGTTCAGCTACACAGGTAAGTTTATCTCTCTCTCTCTCTCTCTCTCTTTTTTTTTTTTCATATGTACACAAACCGTCGGAGTCATCGACCTCGACGACTTTTAAACCATGCGAAGGTAAAATATTTTACTAATGCAACAGAAATGGCAAAAGATCACTCGACAAAGACTCGTCTGACAAATATTTTCAAAGCCATTAAAGAAATGAACCGAAACGTCTCTTTCTGTTCTTTTGGAAATACAATTACTACAAACAATTACGCGTCTAAAATTCCACTTTTCAACTTGGCTCTCGCCGACTATACATCGAAGAGCTTTCTTTATTCACGTTTTTTTTCTTTTTTCTCCTAACTTCATAATTTTTTTAAAATCTAAAAAATTCTCCCCTATCTTCATAATTTTTCTAAAACCGATGCTTCTTAGAGATACGTACATATCAGGAATATCGTAGGGTTTCAATTTCTGTCAAAGTTCTGAAAGAAGATGCTAACTCTCGCTCACACACGGGTCTTCTGACGTGTCATACGAATGGAGAATACGAATTGAAAGCTGAGCTACTACGAGCCGGGCAGTAGTGAGGCATGTGTATTTTAAGAAGGAAAGTCCACATGACGGGACGTCATGCGTGTAGATCGGAAAGAGGGAGGAAAGGAAAATAGGGGAGGGCGTCACGTGGAGTAGGCGATATCGAGCAGGTACCCGGCCAGGTATCCGTCCTGGTCTTTGAGAAAGGAATTCAAAAGTGCTCGCTTTTCAAAAGGAAAGACAGATCTGGATCTGTGTGGGTAACCTGCTGTGAAAACCTTCACGATGGAATGTCCGATCGCGCGGGGGGCTCGCTATATATCTGCAGGGATCCGTTGGGATTCGGATTCATTGCGCCATTAATTCGTTCCCTTATACGGACATGCATCCGCGCTTTTTCTCGAGTGACATCGCCGTCGTAGAGCCGCGAGACCAAAAGAACGTTTCCGACTGGCTTGGACTCTCTGGTCGCGGAAGTATGGACTTCATTGAGATAGGTAGCGACAAGACGTAAAAGTCGCCGTTACGTAGTATTACGCCTCACACCGCGCTGGTTATCTCGAAATCGGAGATGTATTATCGCGATCTCAATTGCGCCTTTCGTACTTGGAATTATCAGCTCTGTTACTATCGAGAAAAATAAAAATCGTCGATTACACAAACTTTTCAGATGCATCGAAAATGTTCAAAGATTTATGAAATATTTTTTATTCGATATTACACGATCAGAGGGAGTGATGTTGTGTATACTAATCAAAATTATGACTCAGGGAGGAGAGATAAAAAGCTTCGAGGAATAATAAGAGGTCGGTTGGTCTATAATTAAATTACTTAGATAATTAAATGCTACGGATGTGTGACGCTTTGCGTCGCACCTTAGCACTAAATTTACGACGTCACGGTGTAATGATAAAGACGTCTTGCGAGCGTTCCCGATGGCAAATCCATTTCATTCCGATGCGGTGGTAAAAACTGATTACTCCGAAAGATGTCTTAATCTCGCTCGTGTTTTTTCGCAGACAGGACTCTATCGAGTGAAAGATTTCCAAAGATTTTTGCAGACGCATTGAAGCAACAACGGCTGCTTTAATGTTCCGAATTAGGTAATCTCGAAACGATGCGGAATTACACGGTTGCGTGCATTAATTCGATCGTAGAATTGCCGTACTTTCTACGGGAAATGCTTTCAGAATTGCGAGACGTATTTTACTTTAATTATAATAAACGTGAAGTTTTGAATCTTATTGGAAAGTTCGATTTGGGATAAGACGATGAGAAATTGCTTCGTACAACTATTGGAACTACACTCATAGTATTACTCCGCGATCGGGGAATATTATTATAGCGATATATAAACTTGTACTTATATAAGCTTTAGCTTTAACTTAAGCTTCTTATCACGTAAGCTTACGATTTGGTGGAAGCTTCTATTTCGAGAGTTATTATTATCTCTATTATTATCGACGAGATACAATTCAAGATAAAATGGACAAAGATCTTAACGATCAGAATCGATGTGAAATACCGTATATATATATATATATATTTTGTCCATTTAACAACTTGCTATGGAAAACTTACAATTGTACACAATTTTGTTGAAAACGCGACAGTTTTTAATAATGCCTCGTCTAGCGGATGACATCAGAAATTCGCGATACTTTTGTCCCCGTTGCTCGTTACGTCTGTGGGATGTTTATGAATAAAGATATGAGATCATTATGACCTTTCTACACAGTGTCTTGTACCGTACAAAGGCGCACGACGGCGAACGGATGCTTTGAGAATAGAAGACGGATGCTTGAGAAGAGAACGTTGCGACGTGACGCGACTGCAGTTGTTTTTTTTTTTCTCCCCCCCCCCCCCCGGGTACGTGGCGCACTTTTTTCCGCATATAGCTGTCCCGGTATCACCGTGTATATTGGCATTTGTAATTGACGTAGTGATGCGAGATCATGTCTCCGCGGAGAAAAATGTGATTGGGGACAGCAGACGTTCGCACACATCGGGCCGTTCAATGATAAATGACGCATTTACATTTCTTGTAAATAAGTTTTTACGGCCCGTCGCGGAAGCGCGCGGGCTTTCGTGCGGATTAATCAGCATTGTTTCGCGGACGTGTCTAAAAATGACAGCCACTTATCTACTGATGACGCACACTTTGAGAACTAGATATATGTATAAAAAATTAATATATCATAAATGTTTGGGAGCGAAGAGATATGCTTCTTCCAAGATAAATCTCTGCGGCGCAGTTCACAAGGGAACCTCGCGAAGTGTCAGATTCTGATTTTAACGAAACCGTAGGCGACAAATGGCCTTTTAAATGGAAAAGGAGATTCGGAATATAAACAGATATCGGCGAGAAACCGTCACGGGTGGTAAACGAGGAATCCTGAACTCAGTCGGTTCCATTAATTTTTCCAAATCTTCCATAAAGCATTGTATAAATATAAGTTATGTGAATAGATGAATTTAGAAAATATCAGTTGTCGCCATAAAATAATTTTAAAAAGTGAAATCACCCTTTATGTGTAAAGTGATTTTCAGCTCTTTCGTTATATCTCAAAAACCATTCAAGAAATAAAAAAATATTTTATACATAATAAAATCACTTCCATTTCATCAACGATATTTTTTTAGGTAATTATTTTAAAGGCATTTTTTTAGAAAATTAATAATTTACATGTATACAACGTTAAAATCAGAACTCGACACTTCGCGAGATTCTCTTGTAAGTCAGATTTAAAACGATTTACATCCGTAGAGAACATTGAACGTTTACTCTCGACAGAAATTGCGGTTGAGTTTCGTCAGCGTGCACTTTTTGCCCCCGCGTCCATCGACATATTTAACAAAGTGGGATTACATTCGAGCGCATTTTGTCGCGTTTACAACTGCAGGCAGGCTACTGGGAAAGGTGAGATATTTTTGCCTGAGACAACGCAATCTGCGCGGAAGTTCTAGCGATGGTTATATAAGTGTCGTGCGCGGCTTAGAATATACTTTATGTACGAACCGCGAGCCTCTTGGCTCCATTTGCATCGTATTTTAAGCCTATTACACAGCGAGAAGAATGCACGACGCCGGGGAATTCACGAGGGCACAATACGGACTCGCGAAGTTCGAAGGGTTTCGAAGATTGCAAATTTTTTTTTTTTTTATCTCCAGCATAATTAACGCAATCTAGGCAAAATTAAGGCGATTAAGCGAGTGGTTTAAGATTTCGCAAAATTGGATGTAGAAACGATATTTATTTCTCAAGCAGCGCGCACATCTCCAGCTGTGCGAGAGACAGATACTCTCGCTTTTATTGCAATACGCGCGCGCAAATACGGCATTATCGACTTTAACAAAACCGTTCGAGACCGAGTTTGCACCAAGTTGGACATTAAAGGGCAACTTGTTCGCGCTTGCTGTTTAGAAATAATTGCCGCGCGGTCGAGCTTCCTAGGAATATTTAATGAAAAAATATTTATTCAGCAGCGTCACGATTAATCGTACGTGTGTCTCATTTTGCGACTCTCTCTGCATTTGTAATAAATGCATATCGCCTTTAACAAGACTTCTTTGTCTCTTTCGTAATCGGGCCTGTAACTTTAAGATAAAAGAATTTGTTTTCGTATGATTCACGCGTCGATTAGGAATAATCTTGAAAAAAGTGTGTGCAATATTCCTCGAGGAAATATTCATAATTACATAAAGATGCATTTCAAGATTAATTTTTCTTGGTACACAGGATGTTCGATCATCGTTACGTCGATTTAATTTTGTCCCAATAAATTGTCATAGATTTCTAGTCATATCTATATTAAAAAAATATACAAATTCTTTGAAATAATTGTCTTAATGAAACACTTTTAATTAAAAAAAAAAAGAGAGATTAAATGCCGACATTTAACGTGCACATGTAAAATAGTAGCGCGATATATCTCGTTGACAAAAATTTTAACACACAAATCCTCACGAGTTAAATTTATCCATTTAGTCTACGACCTCGGAGCACCATTGTAAACTTGATGCAGCTGCCTCAAAAGTACAAAGTCTTCGAAACTACGTTCCAGCACATCTGTCGTTTTAGTCATCACTTAGACGCATATACGAATACTCCGCCCACATTTTACCTGCCTTCTTCTTCAACCACGGTTGTGTAGATTTCATCGGTCTTAAAATCTGTGCATACGCATACGATAAACATACGAAATCTCAATGGAAAAAAATTCTTGTACAAATATTTTTGTGACACGGAAAAGCGGAAAGAATTTATATGGGGGGCGTATGAACTGCGTTTATGATCGAGAAAGATTGTTTTTGTAAAATTAACGAAATAAGAAAAAATTTTTCCTTTTTTTTCCTTAAGGCTCATTCTGCATGAAATATAAATGCTTTACCTGACACAGTCGCCTCGTTGCAACGTGAATTTTCCTTCCACTCTTTTAGTTCCGCTGTGATTACATATTCGAAAAAGAGAAACACGACTTCCGATTGGCGAAGTACGACCTCGAAATTTGCGAGACTCGAACAGCGAGGCGAGACGAACCGTGATACGTAATCAGCGGCGGATCAAGATTCATTCTACGAAGCTGACCTTCCAATATACAAAAGTTAAATTTTTGTCCTAATTTTGTAGAATATTTTTCATCTCTTTACGATATTCGTTAAAGTCAATTACATTTAATTATAAAACATAGAGAAACCAATTTGGGAAAAAAAAAATCGCTTTTTTTTCGCGAAACAAGATAACAGGAGAGAAAAGGAGACAAATCTCTTTTCTTTTACTATGAAAAGGTACATCTGGCCTTTAACTGTAGGTACGGCCAATGACTTGACGTTTTCTCTCTCTTTCGGTATGTTTGGGGACAGGACACGTATTTAGTCAATGCCGGGCAATATCTCTCTGTACGTCGACGAGGTCAACCGCCTCTTCGTTCCCTTCTACCTTCGGCGAAAGACGGGAGGTGACGCGATAGTTCGGCGCTTTTGCGCTCAATCTAACCTCGCCCGAGATCGTCCGGCGCGCGACGCATGCGCGTTGCGCGCGAGAGCGCGCGTGCGCGCGCGCGCGCGCACTCCTCTCTTCTCTTGCCTCGTAGCCACTCTGTTATCTGCTACCTGTTCTAACCTCAAACGTCACTTCCATAAGTCCGATCTGTAAATCTCTCGTAAGGAATTCCGCGAACAGTTATCTCGCATCGTGACGAAATTACGTGTTGTCTGTGCCGGGCTGGTATCGTCGGTGCTTCGAATCACCGGACGGCGGAATGTGCACGGAATGCGGTGGGAAAAGCCTCCGACGTGCAAAACTTCTTGTGAAAACGAAGGCTATGAGAACTTGTCCGACTACGAAGATACCTATGACTTGCACGGTGGAGCCGATTATCCCGCTAATTTCGATTATCCTGGCAGCTTCGGTAACTTAGGTTACCCGGGTGGCCCTCGACATCCCGATCATCCAGGCCACCCGACGAATTTCGATGATTATCCCTTCTCAAGATTCACGTAAGTCTACGCAATTATGAACGAATGTTTTTCCTTGGTTTTTTTCACTTTCTTGCGCGGCAAATCGTGACTAACTGAATATTTTATCTTGTTTTTTTTCTCTCACGTGGCAAATTGCGTCTTGGAAATTCTGGCTTAGCCAAATCTCATGTCACGTGATTGAGTTGCGCATGCATTCATATATACATATGTACGTATCAGTGGGTGTTTTTTTTTTCTTTATTTATTCTAGACGCGCGATGAGGTCGACTCGGGACAATGTTTTGTAATGAAGGTACGATCGGAGATTCTCTCTCACACGCTCATAATATTTACGAGTTCACCCCCACAATCACCCCGTGGAAGAATTCAATACATCGCTGTTAAATTTCATCGGCTATTTTCTCTATATTCTTTTACAAATGTATACTTTTCGGGATTTTTAGTTTAATCTTTTTTTCTTTTTTTTTTTTTTTATTCGATCAAATATCTTCACGCTTTTTATTTTTTTTTGGATAAATGCATTGTCCTTGCTTATCCTTCATCCCTTCTCTCAACAGCTTCGGATCTCAATGATTACGTTTAACAGATAAAGCGATTGTGCAACTGTTGTAAGATTCTTCGGTGATTGACTTTTGCCTTCAATTTCTCGCTGGATCTATAAATCAATATGGTATAAAAAAATCTTACATGTGCGAAGCTACTTTTTCTGCTTGCTGAACGCACTTCATTATTCGTCTAATCTAACGTCGCGAGGCAACGCGCGCCCTTCTCCCTCATGGTCGAGTTTAACGGTCAAGTTTCGGGCTTGGCGTGGGAGTGAGCTCCCGCCACGCGGGAAAACGGTAAGGTTAGGTCCGTGTCGGCATATGTATATATGTACTCGGCCAACCCGACGGCGGGCCATGGGCAAACGGGTAGGGAAGCGAGGAACGGCGGACGCGCCGCCGTTGTATATAGATTATGAATCAGACCGTCTGACGAAGGAAAACAGCATGGTTGGCGCGAGTGGAACGTCAAGGAGGGAGAAGGGGGGAGCGGGGACGGGTTGAAGACGAGGATAATGGGATGCTGATAACGCGCGACGCGTATCCGTCGATACGCACACGCGTGCGTGGCGTGCGTGGCGTGCGTGCACGCCCGAGAAAGAAGAGAGAGAGAGAGAGAGAGAGAGAGAGAGAGAGAACTTTGCTCTTGATACTCAATACGTTTGTTGTGCGTGTGATTACGTGCGTGTGACACGCGTATGCAGCGTAATCCAATTCTTATGCATACCCCGCGCTGGACTACATCTATCCCCCTTATCAGTGAATTCACGAGTTCACGATATAAGAATTATCGAAAGGTTTGTTTTCGTAAGATAAGATATCAGAGCACCTCTAAAATTGGCAACCTCAGATCGAACGAGTTCTGACGAAACTTTTATTACGGAATAACGATATACGCATAAAATTGATCGGGCAATGTCTACGATATCTATGGTGGCTATATTTTCTTGGAGAAAATAAAAGACAAATCTAAAAAAGAAATTTTAGCTTTGTTTCTCCAATTTGTGATTGTCAGGAATCTGCGCATTACGAAATTTTCTTGCGTATACCAATGCGAGGTATTGTATTATAATTTTCTGATAATTTGAAACTCTAATTCGATCGTGTTGGAATAAACTCGATTTAAATTTGAAACAGGTTTGAAATAGAAAATGAAAACAGATCTAATCTGAATAGTTAAAAATTTAATACAATTAACAAGACAAATTATATTTTTATATCAATATTTTATATATTTCATTATAAAAAATTTACTCATTACGACATTAGGCATTGAAATTTTAATTAAAAGAGAATTTCTTGTAAAATAAAAGACAAAAGATTGAAATAAAGTACAAAATTGAGTTTTGAGAAAATGAATAAAACTAAGTGCCTGAAATAAAGGACTATTTTTTTTTT